>NW_008633111.1:51821-56342 GCF_000691845.1 Merops nubicus | reverse complement strand
AGGAAGACACTAAAAAACTCCTTCAGCTGTGACTTCTCCCTTGGCTGTGGGGCCCGTGGTACCGAGGCGTGTTGGGAGCACTGCACTGGAGCCAGTTTGCAGCTGAGCCCACTTACAGCCAGACAGAACGTGCTGGTGCAGCCCCACTGAGCACCACACGGAGTTATCCCCCTGAGCACCCTCAGCAGAGACTGCCGTGGTGGTGATTTCTCATGACAGTGAGGCATGGCAAACAGACACCTCCCTAGAACGTGCTCGGTTACCATGACAAATTCCCTCCCGATTTCTCTGGCACTGAAGCAGATCACCTCACTCGCCTGACTGGCTTGGCACAGAATCGTGCCCCTTTGTCTTGACTGACATCTGCTTAATTCCTCGGCTGTGGCTGCAGCTCCAGAAAGGTGCTGCACAGCGGGGAAGGTGTCCTCATTGGCAAGCAAAAGTGAATCCCACACGAGCTGTTTGTAGAAGCTGAAGTGCTCTGCCTGCTCCTGAATACTAAGTAGCTGCTTACCTCTTGCAAGAGTTTGTTCCCACCTGTCCCTTGCCTTTAGTTTAATCCAATGTGTGTCTTTCCTGCTTATTTAATAAAGAGCTGGGGAGGAGAACTGCAGAGTTCCTCTGAATGAGGAATGATAGCAAATGTGCTCCTGACTTGGAGGCGTTGCAATTAAAATATACTTTTCTGAGCTTAGCAAGTCTGTGTAACATCTTAACTGGGTATGGACAGGACTTCCATCCGCACATCAGCTCAGATAAAGTACAGAGCAGCAAGTGCAAATTGGCCATTATGTTACTTTTGCTGGCAAAATCTTTAATAATGTACTGAGGAAGGGCAAGTTTCAGTTGGGAGAGAACTGAGTGCCCCAATTAAAACTGACCTTTTCCAGCTCATGTAGTCAATCCTATTGAAAATTTATAAATATAAGTGTTGAATTCTAAGGCCAGTTTCTTCCTGCCTCTCAGCTGTCCTCTTTGTCCATCTTCACAAAGAAAATAACCTGAATTAATTTCAAGAAGTCCAATGTTATGAATACATTGTTACACAAAACAGATGAAAAATAGGGATTTGTGTAAAATAGTATTTCAATCTCAGTTTACCTCACAAGTCAGACATGACTGCACCTACATGACAGAAAATTGCTCTCACCCAAGCCCCTCACACATTCACCCTAACAATGAATGAATGAATGAGTGAATAAAAGTTAAAGAAGTGCTGGATTCACCGTAGTCATGACTCGGACATGCTCAAGCAGGCAAGAAGATGAACTGTCTGGAGCTTCTTCTTGGTTTTCAGCCAATCAGCTGAACTACTGAATTGTTCCTTCATGAATAGATCCAGCAGCATTAAATATGTGAAAACTAATTAAAAAAATAATAATTTGGTATATGAGAATATGGTAGAAAGGCCTTGCTGGTTACACTTACACTAGCTGTTTTGCCAGGCATCTGATCAGATAAAATAATCCAGTTTCTTCCATAACCAAAACTGCATTACAGGTATGCCAAGGAGGAAAGCTAAAGTACTGTAAAAGCAAGCCTGGAATTCTTCCTGCTTTAATTGTGCAAAAGCCATGTTTCAAGACAAAGACCATCCAATTGTCAGCCATCACGTCCACCTATGCTGCAGGACTGAATTCTGGAATCGGTTGTGACACAGGAGTTTGCACCGATGCACACAGCATGGGGAACAGAGAGGAGGAACTAGAGATCTGGGTGCAGTTGCAGGGCCACGATCTCCCTGAAGTCACAGAAAGATGGTGGAATGGCTTATATGACTGGAATTCTGTCATGGACAGCTATGGAATTTTTAGGAGACAGGCCAGCAAGGCAAGGTGGTGGAGTTGCACTTTATCTGAGAGAGCAACCAGAATGTATTGAGCTCTGCTTAGGGGAGATGAAGAACATGTTGAAAGCTTGGCTAAGAATTAAGGGGCAGGCTAACATGGGTGACACTGTTGTGGGTGTTTACTACAGGCCGTCTGATCAGGAAAAGCAAGTCAATGAGGCCTTTTACAGACAGCTGAACATAGCCTCATGGCAACGCATGCCATGGTTCTCATGGGGGACTTCCATTACCCCCATATTTGCTGGAAAGGCAGCACACCTAGACATGCACAGTCCAGGAGGTTCCTCCAGGGCATTGATGATAACCTTCTGACACAGGTGGTGGAGGAGCCAACAAGGAGAGGTGTGATGCTGGACCTTCTACTAGTAAACAAAGAAGGTCTAGTTGGGGATTCGAAGGTTGTGGGCAGCCTTGGCTGCAGTGACTATGAAATGCTGGAATTCAGGATCATGAGAAGAAGAAGCAGGACAATAAGCAGGATTGCAGCCCTGGACTTCAGGAGAACTAACTTTGGCCTCTTCAAAGACCTACATAGAGGAATCCCTTGTGTTAGGACTGTAGAAGGTACAGGGGCTCAGAAGAGTTGGTTAATATAAAAACACCACTTCCTCCAAGCTCAAGATTGATGCATCTCTATGAATGAAAAATCAAGCAGAGGAGACCTGTGTGGATGAGCAAGAGCTTCTGGAAAAACTCAGATGGAAGAATAATACACAAGGAGAGCAAAGCTGTTTGCTCACTGTTATCTATTGCTTACCAGATACTTTATGGAGTAGTAATTTTAAGTCATTAGATCAATACTGAATTGGTTAAATATTTGTATCACTGTAGGCTGGATGTTCTGCAGCTACATGACAGCAGATGACCAGAATAATCAGAAATTTTATTCAGTTGGACTTAGTGCTAGGGGTATGAATAAACAAACAAGAAAAGAAAAAATAACTTTGAAAACTATTTGGGAAAAGTATTTGGCACTTAAGAAGCTTGGAAAATGTTCTTATACATTGAGCATATTATTATGTTCCATGTGATCAATGACTTTGCCTGCTTATGGGATCTATTCTTTATTTTCTCCACCTAATGAAAATTGGATTTTTTTTTTTTCTCCATATCCTGATTTCTTTCAGGACTATAATGTAGCCCAGGATTCCATTCTACAATCATGAATTTTTGAAGGAGTGTCTTTAAGGCTCCAGAGTAGTGATTTTCTGCACCACTGGGCCTGCTTTTTCTTATTAACAGAGATTGATTTTCTTCATCTTGGCATGTGAAGTTCCAGGGTGTATCCTCTGGATCATCACCCTGTAATGTGCAGTGATATCAACGGTACAAGATGTGAATACTTCAACATCAACGTTATCAGAAATAACAGCTTTCAGATCACCAGTGTGAGAAGACTCTCTGAAGAGAACGGTATTGCATGAAGCCACCAAAAGCTGTTTGCTATTGGAATGGAAACTTACAATTATCTTGAAGTATTTTATACTGGATCAGATACATTAAAGTTCCCATAGATAGGTTCATATACCACAATATTGCCCATTTTGTGGTATAGTGATTTCAGTGGGAACAACGCACAATATTAGAATAAGTATGGTGTTGTAGGACTGTTATTAGGAAGGCTGTTTGACCATGTAGAATCAGAACCACAGAATCATTTAGGTTAGAAAAAACCTTTAAGATCATCAAGTCAAACCTTTAACCCAGCACTGCCAAGTCCACCACTAAACGTAATCATGACTGTACCCAACAGTTGCCAGTCAAAGCAAAAGAAAGCTGCTAGAACAAAAAACTACTGCTGAACAGGGATTTGTGGAAGGCTGTAATTCCCCTTGAGTTCACTATAATCTGAAGGTATGTGCACTGGCCATGCAACCACACAAGGAAGACAGTTAAATTCAAAATTATATAGAAAAGATACACTAATTTTTTTTCATCAGGAAACCTACCTATTGGCAGGATTAATAGAAACACAATGTTCCTGGAGGGTATTCCCAAACAACTCCACAGCATGGAATTGCGTGGGCTAGTGCAATAGGAACAAGTTTATCAAGTGAAACACAAACTGCCAGGAGGGTGTAAATTTGTTTAGGACAAAGCTTCCAGAAAGAGCAAAATGGAGCCCAAGGAAGTAGCAGGATCTGCAGAGTAAGATTTTAGGTTGTCACTAGGTATTCTCTGAAACTATGAGAAAAGCATTAAAAAAATCCTGTAATTATTCCCTTAACATTGTTCCTTTATACAGCAAATCAAATGCACAAACTCAAGGAAAAAAGCACACAGTGAACTGAAGCAGAAAACAGATTATTACAAATACAGATTCAGAGAGTCAAATTTTGTTCACTGCTCTTTTTCTAGCCTTATCAGTGACTCAGTTGTGAAAACTTGTCCAAGTCAGCTCTGACCAGATTAGGTGGCATGTAGGCACATCAATAAGTACGTATTTAAAGCTTGGTGCACCACCTCTCAGCATGCTCTGCCCATGGAATGGATGTACTGCCCAGGGAAAAAGCCTCAGTGATTGTAAACAACATTGAAATTTAATTGAGATAGGAAGTATGAATGATCATATTGTTGTTCCCATGTCCTTTGGTGACACTTCACTTCTACGACTGTGTTGATTAATACACTCTTTAATTGGGCCAAGAGAACTAATGCATGATACATACATA
>NW_008633111.1:48106-51790 GCF_000691845.1 Merops nubicus | reverse complement strand
GACTACTGCAGAGGTAATTAATCCTGTTAGAGAAAGCCTGTCATGTGGCTTGGAAGTCCTGCAAGATGCCCAGGAGAACACCTCACAGGTGTCAGACACAGGCCCCTTTCCTAATCCGTTCCACAAAGTTATGAAATGTAATTTACTTGGTATGAATTAGAAAGACAGAAGATCCAATTTGCTCCCAGATGCTTCTCTTCTGCATTAGTGCTTCTGCATCACGTGCACCTCTGTTGATCCTGGAAGCATGGTACAGGGAAACCTCTGCAATAATATGAATGATCAAGGCCTCTAGAAATATTTTAATACCTTCTAATGCTCGCACTTAACCTTTTTTAAATTTCTGTGGCTTTAGGGCACTAGACTTGGCAGTCTTAGTTACGGATCAGTGAAATTATAATTAGATAAAAGGAGAAATTAGTCTTTAAACATTGCCTGTTTTGTGAAACTTGTGAAGGTTCATTAGGCAGTGAGTGCCCATCAGGTTGTCTGAGGGCTCTAAACCAGACTGACAGAGAAGATCAATTTATGTGATACAATCCTACTGTTACCTAGAGCCTGTTTGTTCAATTATATTTAAATTTTATTGTTTGACACATACAGAAGTCCTGTTACTATTTCAAAATAAGTAAAGGAAAGGTTATATGTTAATCTGTAATTAAACCTCTTTGGCAGGAGATCTTCTCTGCTAGTGTAAACATGGGTTTGGGATTTAAGAAAAAGATTAGTGAAAGTTTCTTAACATCTAGCCAAAGGTTGTGCTGCATGCCAAAGCCCTGTGATTCATATCCTTTCATTCATGTGATTCATGGACTGCGGTCCCAGGCTTGATCAAGGACTGGTTAACACCACTTTAGGCTCTGGTTAAATTTGCAGTTGAAAAATGGGAGATGGAAGTATCCTGCATGTTCTCCCTGTACTTCCACACTCTGAACAGATATTTTTCTCTAGTTCTCAGGGCAATGAACTTGCTGGACCTTGGACCTGATCTACTACAGCTTGTCATGATCCTCCCTCATACATGACCAAGTCAAGCAGAGGAGCTAAACCTGGCTGAACAAAGCACCAAGAGCTACACTGAGAACAGTCAACTGAAAAGCAAGAGCTGCCAAAACATATGACATGGGCACTACAGAAAACAGGGATGTTGGAGAAGATGTGCTCCCTGAAAACATGGTGGGAGACACCCTGCCTGCTCAACCTGGATGAAAAATGGAGCCATCTCACACCCCCAAAGACAGCTGAAGTGGGCAGTTAGTTAGCTATACCTAGCACATAGGTGTGTAGTGTGTCACTCAGAGCCCACTGAGGCTGCCGGTTCATTTCAGCAGCCTTGGGATCATGCCAACTGGTGAATCCTGCTCCCATTCAGAGCTACAAGAGACCTGCCTTCTCCTCTCAGTAGGCTCGGGATTTTCCCCAGAGCAGCCAATCCTTTTCATAATTTTCCTAAGCTCATTATCTCTGTTCCTTGTGACAGTGGCTTCCACAGGTGAAGCCAGCACTGCGGAAAACAGATTTAAAATGTGTCCGTTGTTGTTTTTTATCATAAGCAAATTTCTTGTCTTATTTTTTTTTTCAGCTTTCTTCTCTCAGCTTTTAATTTTGGAAAGCAGCACATAAAAGTACCCAGTGTGCCTCTTCTGTGCCATTCGTTACCCCACATCTCTCTATCATGTCTGTGCTTATTCATCTCTTGCCTTAACTAAGCGGGCCTAATCTTTTTAAATCTCTCCTCATATGAAAGGTTCTCTGTGCCTCTAATCATTTTCATTACCCTTCACTGAGTCCTTTCAATTTTTTTCTCTGTCATTTCCAGAACTGAAACACAACATTTAAAAAGAGGCTGTATCACTGGGTTGCGTAACGAAGGTAAGATATTTTCAGTCATTTGTCTGATGACACAGTAAAATGGTCTTTGCTGTTCAGCCTCACTTTTGTGCACTCGTACAAAAGTTCTCTATCTTTTAAGTTGTGTCTCTGATTGACATGGTCCAATTTTATGGTATCCCTGACCTTCTGATCAGTGTGCCCAGGCTTAAATATTAAAGGAAGGGAGAAGGAAGCAAAAGGGAGATAGGACACCTTTCTTCCCCAGAACTAGGGCGGAGAGCCCCAAAGATGCTAAGCAACCTATTTTATAACATAGCCATTATTACACAGATAACCTGCCAGCTATTGCCATCAGATTTCCAGCAGTTATAATTGACATCAAATCCCCATATTGTCCAATCTCTCTGACGCAGCTGTTGTGCAGAATGTCCTCAGTTTAAGTGTGTCACGCGTTACTTTTTAAAACAGATATCTCTAAGTTGGAAAACTCCTTTTAAAGTATGGGGAGCATGTTCTGCTTTCACTTACAGACAGCTCTGCATCCTACTCATTTTAATGGCCAAGCCCTGAGCCCATTGCCATTCACTGAAAGTGGTCAGTGGCTGAAGGACTAAGAGGAGCCTGAGCTTTAGGAGACATTGCAACTGCCTTGCTTTGAGTGAACTATTTGTGGTTTGTTCCTTTGAGTTGCTAATTGCCTGCCAGCTCTCCCTTTGGCTTTGTATGCCACCGCCTCAGTGGGACATGGGGACAAAGAAGCTGTGTGAAATCTGGGATCTTCCACCAAGCAGCACCAAGAACTCACCGAGGAAGTTGCTCCATCAGGCAGAAGAGTGTGGCATGAAGGGACATTGCTTTGTCACAGCCTGGCTGCTGTAAGGGGGAGACGTTTGCAAGCTGGCAAGAGCAGCTGAGAAAGACAACACGTTCCTGTCCCAGCAGCCCTTTTACACAATTGCTCTTGTATTCCTCTACACGATCGCTGCCACTGGGAGAAACCCACACTGCTGCTGCTGGGGCTGCAGAGCACAGGGCAGCAGCCGGGGGTTAATTTACTCCTGGAACAAGGTGACTTGGCCAGCATTTGTTAAACCACCACCTGGGAGCAGAGGGCAAGAAGGGCAGTACAACCTTTCTGCTGCCACATGGAGTGCCTTGGCTGTACCATCCTGAAATGCTGCTTGTAGTTATGTGGGTTGTGAGGGGTTGTGGGAGACAGGTAACCTGGGGTGGGGTTCAGCAAGCAGCAACAGCCACCCTGGGGCACCCTGACGTCAGCAGAGAGGATGGGCATCCCCAGATGGTCCCCTGACACTCCTGGGGTTGCAGCTCTCCTGACACCAGGGAGCTCCCCAGACAGGCTGTGCAGAAGTATCAGAGCTAATTAGCAAAGGGTGGGATTTACTGCTGTATCCTAGATACAGGACATCAGCCCTGGGGTAAGGAGATGGAAGAGATCTCCTTCAGACTGTCACCCATGAATTTATGCAGATTTATCTTCAAGTGCTAAAAACCAATAATCTAATCAGTGTTTGCAGCACGCTCTAAATCTGTCTGTTTAATTACAAGCAGGGACATGACCCTTTTAGCAGTGGATGCTCCTAAAACTCTATGGAAAAATGGAAAGGTTTCTTTTTTGGGGGGAAGGGCAGCTGGATGAACAACAGCCGGAACAAGTGCTACAGTCCTTCCCACGGGAATAGGTGATAACAGGGAATGCTGTTTCTGTGGTTACCTGCAAGCTGGCTGAAAGCCTGTCTGTACAACTGCTGTGAGTTACGATGGGTAAATCGATGTGGAAGTGATCTCCTTGTCCTTTGCTGCTCTGGTGAGGTGCCATCCTGTGTTTCT
>NW_008633111.1:0-48075 GCF_000691845.1 Merops nubicus | reverse complement strand
CACCCAAAGGCTGGGCAGGCAGCTCTCTCGAGCAGAGCCTCAGCTCAGCTTGGACCTCCCAGGACTACCAGCAGCCACCTCGCTGTCACTAAAGAAGAAAGATGGGGTCTGCCCCAGAGGGAGTGCTTCGAGCCAGCTGCTGCTGAACGAGCTCTTTTGCTGCACACTAGAAATTGCCTCTGCTCACTGACTGCGGGAAGCTGCAGGCGGAAGATAAATAACAGCATAAGCTGCAGGAGAAGAAATAATGCCACACTACATCAACCAGGACCTTGCTTCACTGTCAGCTTAGAGTCTATTCCGCACGAAAGGACAGCCCTCCCTTTTGGCCTGTATATTTTATTCATGGGGATGCACATTTGTGGTGCTGTGGAGGAGCCGATACTTTGGCGTTCAATACCGGCCTTTTGCAGTGGAGTTCTCAGCAAAGATGTTTGTCCCCTCTGCTGCTGTTCCTCGTGTGCAGTTAGCAGTGCTGTCAGGCAGCTGCTTTTCTCCCCCCAGACCACCCTCTGCACTGCCTGGAATTTCCATGGGCTGGAATTGCTGCTGTACAGGTGCCTGACCTATACCAATACTACCAAACATGGTTTGGGAACCCACTGTAAACCTCTGTAGAGTACTACATGCAATATAGTCTTTCAATCAGAATTATATACTAAAAATGCAAAATTAATAGGCCTATTATTTGGGGTTTTATTCTGCAAAGCACTATATTGCATGCTTAATTTTTAACATGTATAATGTCAGTGTTGGGAAAGTTAAACAGGTCATTATATTGAGTAAAAGGAGTGACTTTCAGGACCTGATCCAAATTGGGATCCTCTCACTTCATGATATGGCTATGCCATTAAAATCTATAGACTGAGCTGAATATTAACAGTCCTACAACAGTTTTAACAAAGTTAAGAGTGCATTCTTTCTTCTCTAGTGATTTATGGCAACTAATGGTATTTTGATCAAGGGAAACACTACTCATGACTTCGTTGCATTTTGGGAATCTTTCCACTGTTCAGGTCATCTGCAAAGACACATCTCTGCCTTGTTTTAAGAAATCAAAGCTATTTGATAATTGTCATTATTAACTGAGCTTACTTGCTTACTATGAGATGCAAATAAAATAGATCAAGCTTCATAACAACGGGAATGTCATTTATTTGTGAATGCCATAGATGGATGTTTTTCAGACCTTGGTAGTTTGACAGTGCCAGGGCATTACTGGCAGCCAAACCTTGTTTCTTTATTAAGAGTGGTGAGGCTTTTTGGAATTCCTCTGCCCTCGTGGCTCCCTAAATTATGCTATTGAACATATGCTGCTAAGAGGATCTCAGAGGGATGTTTGTATTAGATAGCAGGCTAATTGTGGGATTTGAGAGATTTCAGATGGCAAAAACTTTTAATAACAAGATAATAAAGGATTATACAAGGGAGATGAGATGCAAAAGTGACCTTTTTTTGAGAGTTGATGGTGGCTGGTATGCTTATGTTAGAAAACATTTTTTTTCAGCACATAAAGACCCCACCTAAGAAGGGACACTTATGCAGAGAACAGGCTAAATTTCTTTCAGTAAATAACACCCATTTCTTACAAGTAGCACATTGAGGGTCACACTAATGGGAATTCAAGATTGGGGAAATTTTCCAGCACCTTGCACATAAACTGCAGCAGAGCAGAGTCCAGGCATAGGTAACAGGAGCTCACAAATGCCTCTGTGTAATTCAGGGAAGTCAAGCAGTAGCTTTTAAAACACAGCATTGCTCTAACAAACAAGTTGGCAACACATAGCTTGAGAAGTGGGAGTCTCCATGTTACAGCCAGCACCTGAACTGCAGTGCTCTCACTGGCAAAGCCTGAATACGTCCCCAGGAACAGCTCAGACAGATGAAGCCACATAACAGAGAAAGAAACAAACATTTCTAATACCTCATTTCATGTTATGCTTATGCCATTAATATCTAAAGACTGAGCTGAATATTGACAGTCCGCCAACAACGGTCCTAACAAAGTTAAGGTTACAGGCTTTCTTCTTCACTGATTTATGGCAAGTTTTCTCTACAACAAATACACAGTCTAAGAGGAATCCCCATCCTTCCAAGCGACAGCCTGAGTGCAGAGATAAGCTTATAAAGCTCTGTTTTCTTTCCCACACAGCGATATGGACTTTGTGAGGGTTTGTCATCTGGCTGTTCTAGGACTCCCTGCTGCCCCTGGGCTGTGTAAGAGATTACTCTGGAGCCAGACTTCTGGGAGACACGGTGCTGCTATTGTCTAAGCAGGAGAGGAGACACGGGTCCCTAGTAAAACACTTCCAAAGCTAATTTAAACTTGGAAGACACTCAAATGTCTCTGGGAGGTGCAATTTAAAACCCTAACCCAAGATAGCCTGGACTGCAATCACAGGTTTCTGGGAATGGTGTGGAACAGTTGCCCCATGAGCCAAACATTGCAGATCTCTGTATTATAACATTTAGTCAGGAGAGCTGTTGCCATTCTGAGTTATCTCACAGAGAAAAAAGCAGCAAAACACTGAATTCAGACGTAGGTATGATCGCTCCCTGGCTTACACGTGTGCACCACTAAATCCCTCAGACTTCCTGAGGATCTGGGTCCAGGAACATTTACAATCTTCATCTCAGCCTCAGTTTCTCTGACAGCAATGCCTGTTGAAAGAGTGGGAGCTTCCTGAAAAGATTTAGAATGATTCTAGTGCAGAGAAATCTTCACCCCAGAATCATATAGAAAGTTGAATGGTGTGAGCACTTTTATCTTAAAACCAAACCTTGTATCTCTGCTACTGAAAGTCCTCTCAAGCACAGTTAAACCAAAGGACTAACACTAGGTTAACAGATGCCATGCACTGGTTTTTGAGGAGGAATCTGAAAGGTTAAGTCCAAGGCTTAGTTTGAAAATTTTGTATTTTTTCTTGAGAATTGAAAATACCTTGGATCAGTTCTGCTTCTAAAATCTGGTTATCTGTTTCCAAGTCAGCAAATAATAGGTGGCTGTAGTCAGCCAGCCAGAGAGCAGAGAGCTAAACCACCCTGCAATTGAAAGTACAAAGGTGATCTTGTCCATCAGCAAAGGTGATCATCTTTCTATTTACCCACTGGCTGATCTTCCATTTCACTGTCCAGGGCTACCTGTTATTAGTATAACCTAAAAAGCAGCAAAAAAGGCTGAGGGAAGAAGGTACAGCAGTCCAAGGGTTCAGGGCAAATGCTGGTGAATCCTGTCACCTGCCCACTGAAGTTTGCACTAAGAATGTTCAGAAATGCAGTTTTCCTGCTCGCATCTTTGGACACCTTTGAGTTTTGAGGCTAAGCCTGTGGAGACCAAACATTTAAATTCTACCACTGCAATAAAGTAACACTACCAATGAAATAAATGGGATTCATCTGTCTAAATATCCCTGAGGATCTGTGTGTGCAAGTCCAAGCTTTGATTCATCTTATCTACCTTCAGGCACTTAAAAACAACACCAAAGTTAGGAGCTGGGTTTTTCCTTTCCTCAACAAAGAAAGCTGGGATAAGTGACCCCCAGAGAGGATATGGATCTGCCATCTTTGACTCCTACACCACAGCCAGAGCTCTGCTAAAGCCTCAGGTCCTTTCCAAGCACGGCAAGAAGAGGTGCAATGCCCCAGGGCAGCACTGCCGTGCTCCAGGCAGAGCAAGGCTTGGGCTTGGCTGGGCACAGTGTCCTGTGGGTGGGGAGAGGCAAGCAGGGAACCCACAGGGAGGTGAGGGTAGGGGGGGAGAGGGATGGGAACAAGCAGAGATAAGACCCAAGTTGGAATGGAGGGGTTGGGGAGGGGTAGGAGGTATGGCAGGTAAAGCAAACAGAGTCCAGGCTTTTCTCACCAAACCACAAACTGAGCCGCAGAGGTGCTGGTCCTGTTCCTCTCCCAGTGTTACTGGTGGGGGCTGAGACCTGTCTGTGGGCTCTGCTGGAAGCCTCAGCAGGACTGAGCCATCCCAGTATGCCGCAGCTCAGCAGAGCAGCACAGTCTGTCCCCAGGTGGTCCCAAGACTGTCCCCCATCACAATATGAGATGGGTTAAGTGAGCTTTAATACCCAGTATCGTATAGAAGAAGGTTTCAGTTCTGCTCTCGTCCAAGGCAGGGAAGTCTGCCCCAGATCAGCCTTGGCATCAGCAGTCTGACTGCTGAAATGGAAAAAAATTACCTCGCGTACATCTGAGATACAGTTTTGACTTTGCAATAGTTACAGGGATTTCTTTCCTTTCACTGGAACAGCCCCCAAATCTTACAGTCTTATTTTGGCAAAGCTCCCATTGAAATGAATCACGACTTTGCCCGAGTTAGTGCTCCAGGACTGAGCTCTAAATTATTAAAAGCGAATTATATGTAAGAATTTATGTCGATTTTCCAAACAGCTCGGCAAAGGTAGACAAAAATCCTTTTTTGAAACTAGTAGAAGCTACGTGGCTGAATTCCCAGTCTGCTTTGAATCCTCAGCCCTAGGTTTTTAGTGAAACGGTGTGCCTTTTAAACCTCAGATTTTAATCATCACACTTCTGCACAATGCAGAACTTTTGCCTCGTTTCTTTGGTTCAAATACAACCTCCACCATTTCCAGCTTCACAATGTAAGCGAGCCCCTTACATCACGAGCTGGTGCTCTCCTCGTGGGGAAGCTCTAGGCTTGTTCCTCCTCTTCTTCTTGCAAAATAATCCACTGTCTGAGCAGGCAAATGTGCCTTCCCGGAGCAGCCAGCCCATAGCCCTTCTTGTTCCTACACAGCACCTTCAGGGGACAGGCTGAACATCAACGATGCTCTAGGTGTTGTGTTTGCATTTGGAAAATTAGCCACAGGTACAGCAACATCTGGAGCTCGGTGGGGGATCCACTCTTCCCTCATCTGGGGGTTCAGTCTGTGCCACCAGCCAGGTGAGCTGGTGGTTTTCTGCTAAACTGGGAGCAATGGAGATCAGACTGGGGCTGGCAGAGCTCCAGGTGCCCAGACTGGTCAGGACTGATTTCTGGGGTATGTGACCTGCAGGAAAACTTCAAGAGTGACATCCCAGACCCTTGATCCCAGCCTCAGCCCTTCACCATGTCCATGGATGCTCAGAGGGACCAGCTACTTGTATTTACTTAATTCAGCAATGCCAGATAAAAATTATCTTATCAGGAATTCCTAGACTTTCATTACGGTGCAATGTTTTTATAATTATTCCTAACTGGCTTTGCCTGGGATGCCTGAGTGCAGATTAATGGAGTATATAGAGTAACTATTTTCTGTCTGTAGGATGTAACAGTTTGGCTGCTAGTTTCTTGTCTTTTTAAGCTCAAACTGGTGAAATTCAGCTCTTCACTTCAGTGTATCCCATCACTGGATGTTTGTTTTTGAAAGGTGGCTTTTGCCACAGCTGAAAACACAGCCACACAAGCACAGAATACAAACTGTAAAATGATGTGGAAGAAAAAGATTAATTTCTTCCCCTGGATTTTGCAAAGCCATTACCTGTTTTTGAATGACATTTCCAATTCTACACTGGGAACTGCTAGAGCATTTACATAAGAATGCAAAAATGCACACATTATCACTGCGGGAAGCACTTAAAATTTAAGATAATTATATAGTATGGAAATGATTCCAAAGGACTCAAACAAAATAACAACTAATTCTAGAGAGTCACCCTTTAAGATGATTATTACTCTGCACTACTGCTGATCTCCCACTAAAAAAATCCTTCTCTTTACAGCTATATGCACATTATAAATTCCTACTTTGTTCTTCCACCATCGAGCTCCTACAGCTGCTGCTGACAAATTTGCATTCTCTGAGAACTTAACCAGACAGCCAAAATATTCACACTGTGAACAGAGGTGAAGCACACTGTTGCCATACTCTGATCCTTCACCCTTGCCTTGCACCGGGTCCTCTTCTGTGGCTTTCAACACCTCTGGTTTTAAAGCTGTTCTGGTTGAACCTGGGGAAGGAGCTGCAGGCAAGGGCATGTGGCAGGAGGATGATGGCCAAGTCCTGGGCTGGAGGACAGTGCTGATGCCCACCCTGCAAACCCAAGGAACTGCATCTAGATGCAGGCAGAGACTGTAACAGGGACGTGGGGAGGATTCCTCTGAGCCAATTGCTGTTTTTCTGCTGTATAACGAATGGCAGAATAAACCATCCTATGCTGGAGTCAGCAGCACGGGTTATACACAAAGCCTCTAGTGCTGTTTTGGGGGAGAAACCCTGATCAGCACTGCTGGGGATGCAGTGAGAGGAGCAGCAGTAATCAAGGATGTTTCTCCTCCTCTGTACAAACTAATAGAAGCAATAAATATTTATTTTTAGTCAGCAGGTTTCCAGACCAAAAATATAACCAAAACCACATTTGAACTGAGGAACCCTGACATGGGATGGGAGAAGCACACTTGTGTAGATGAAAATCTCCTGCCCCATCAGCCTCTCTCCACCTTCTGTCTCCTCTCCCCACTGTTACTCTCATTCCTGCCTCCTGCCCCACTGCTGCTGTTCCCCTCTTATCTTTTTTTCCCAAGTGTCCCAGAGAATAAAAAAAACCAACAAACCAGCAAGCAAACAAACCAAAACCACCAAAAAAATCATGCTGCCTAGCTCTCTTGCTCAATTCCCCTCTTATCTTTTTTTCCCAAGTGTCCCAGAGAATAAAAAAAAAAAAGAACAAACCAGCAAGCAAACAAACTAAAACCACCAAAAAAAATCATGCTGCCTAGCTCCCTTGCTCAAGGCAAATTCAGTTGGGGAAAAACTTTTCTGCCAAACCCTAGTATGTTTTTATTGGATATCTGCAAAGAGATTTACAGAAGCTCATGCCAAAGTCAAACACTAGTTTGCTTTGTTTTTTTTTTCCTCCCACAGCAAGGGCAAAAGTACATACTGAACTTGCAGCAAATGAAAATTTCTTGTCTCAGATATGGAGACATAAGGAAGTCCCATCCCAAGGCTCTGACTGAATATAACTGGAAAATAAAATGTCTTTTCCAAGTTTAATTCTTGGAAATAATTGCAATGTTAGAGCTGAAACTTCTCCACGAACTTCAGCCTTAAATGGAAAACTGATAGATTTTAAATCTTAAATTCTGACAAAGTACAGAGCAGCTGAAAATAGTATCTGGTAATGGGAAGCACAGCCAACTTCCTAATAGGAATTGCTACCTGGGCTGCTGCTCATCTTTCACACAACTGTCTCAAACAAACCAAAGCAGCAGAGGTCTGAACAAACCAGAGATGTTTGATTGGCAATGGAGTTCCTGTGGAAATTTAATTAGGCTTGGACTAGAAAGCATTTCAGACAGAGCTGGCATGAATTCCCATCTATTTTATAACACTTTGCATGAGCAGAATGCCACCAGCTTTTGCAAACACTTTGCAGAGCTGTGTGAAGCTTTATCACGTAACTGTGAGCAGGTCAGTGGAGAGCAATGTGCCCTCACAACAGTTATTTAAATCATCCAGGGCTATAGAATTTATTTATTTTTTTTATGGCCAGCTTGGCTATCCCAACTATTGCACTCTGGAGACTATTTCTGCTAGCAGGAAACGTGATAATGAAGCCTCCAATCCTTCAAATGTAGATGGGGTCCTTTTTCCCTAAACGCAGGGGGGCTCAAACACAGGAGGAGCTTTGCTGGCCCCAGAGGCAGAAATCCCTCAGGCAGAAACCACCTTCCCTCCAGGCTGTCTCCTTGGGGCTAGTCCTGATGTTTGTTCCAAGAGGGCAGGTACTGCCCTTCCACTTTTTCTCTCCATCTACCTGATTCTACTGACCCTCTATTTTGGGCACAGAAGCCATTGTAAACAAGAGCAAGAGACAACTCTTCTGCCTGCCTGTACCCTGAGTGGGACACTGCAGCATAGGCTGCTACCAAAGTGGCCTCTGCTCTTGACACACCTCATCCCATGAGGGAGCCCATCCAGCTCTCACAATTTTCCCATATGACAGAATAGAGGAGTTGCCAGCCCCTAACACCACTTTTAAAAGGAAGATTGCCCTACTCACCCTAAAATGAATTGTAAAAGACTAGCTTAAACCAACCAGCTGCCTACCCAACATCCAGATTGCAAGGACCTGTCTAGACACAGGGGTAATTACACAGAAAAGAAGACACTGTGTCTTTGCATCAGAGACCACCTTTCATGGACTTCTGTCAATAAAATGTTATCATCATTGAAAAAGACAAAAAAAAAAGACAAAAAGAAGTGTGCCAAGTGATTGTCTAAAGGTCATCTTCTGGTGTGGACACAACCTCATCTCACTTTTCAAATCAGTCAGCACAGTTTGGGGTCAAGGCACCATAATTCCTCATTCAAGCACAACACCTCCCCGCGTGGCCTGGGACAAGTCTCTTTGTAACAGCCTCGTTTCTCAGGGACACATTTGAGGAGCTGCACGTATCAAAATGAGCAAAGCACTATATCCAATTTCCTATTTTGTAAAACAGCAGTGATTACAACTGTGGGATCTAATTAATGTTTGCACTGCATTGTGAAAATGAAGGCTACTAAATAATAACTGGGTGTAATCACATTTACATAGTTGAAGTGTGCTTAGAAAAAAACCAATCTTTTAAGAGATGCACCTTTCCAGTAGCTGCAGTCAGGAGTGACACCAGAGAAGAATATAAGGGCTGAACTATTTCTGTAGGCAGAAAAATAATATATATCTATTTAAATAAGTAATGTGAATTCTATCAGAAAAGCTTATAACCTATTAAATTATTAGGATGGTTCATCACTGGGGTTTTAACACGATACCTCTGAAATACAATTGTCTATGGTTCAGTGATTTACTAACAATCTACTTTTACAACACAGGCACAGAGACAGAGATGTGTACAACAGGTCTTAACTCCCCCTCCCCTTTTAATTCTCACTGCTAAAACAGTGCATTTAGACTGAGGATCTTCACAACTTTTAATCCATCAGTGGGCTACCTCCTACCTCAGCCTATAAATAAAGTCTTTCATCATCAGAGATCTTCACAATATTGCTGTGGTTCAATTACTCTCTTAGTTTTCAGGATGTGCTGAGCATATCCCAGGCACACAAAAAGAACCCACCTGCCCTAAGAAACTCCAGATCAAAGAATAAAGATGAAAAATATTCCTTACAGGCAACAGGAAAGAAGGGATCTCAGAGACAGGCAAGAATGTGATGTTTAAAAGCATAAAGGAATAAAAAAAGACTTAGAAGTGTACTTGAGTTTCAGTAGCAACTTCAGCACTTGGATAAATTTGTGGAAGTGCTGCAGTGATTTAGGAACGTACTTTTCCTGGTTTATCACAGGGCTTGGCTCCCTGTGTTCGCTCCTTGGTTTTGGAACCAGGACTTGTCTGCCAGCAGCATCTCCCAGCACTCGGACGATATTGCCACATGAGCAATTTTACAAAAGAGGAAAAAAAAAACCAAGTTCTCACGTGGTTTGCCCAAGGCTAATGAGGAATTTTTCTCTGAATGTGGTTTTCAGAACATTTCTTGCACCACTAATGGTTTAAGGACAGGCATTTCCCATCTTCCCACCACAGTAAGTTTGGAGTCTCTTGGTTTATTGTTTTTAAACCCCTTAAAAAGTCCTGAGATAGCCCCAGTCCTTGGGGTGTCCTCACTATCTCCTCCTACATGGCTAAATGTGTTTTGTTTTTTTTCCACAAACCTTTCCACACTCAGCAGATGCATGCAGGGTGTAGCTAGGACTAGAGGAAGAGCATCCAGTCTCAAGTTCACACAAGGGATTTGGTCACATCTCCCTTTACAAAGTTAAAAGGCACAGGAGTAACTGCCAATGAGGGTCCAAGCCTCCTGCCTACAGAAAAGCAACATTCTTCCCAGGAAAGTGGAGACTCCCTCTGTGTTTACATTACTTTTATGTTTGCCTCTATACTGTACATTTACCACAGAAGCAGTTGCATTGTCTTCTGACTTCTTAGAATCATAGAATCATTTTGGCTGGAAAAGATCAAGACCAACTGTTAACCTAAAAGATCAAGTCCAGCTGTCAACCCACCACTGTCAAGTCCAACCACCAAACCATGTCCCTCAGCACCACATCTACACAGCCTGTAAATACCTCCAGGGATGGTGACTCCACCACTCCTCTGAGCAGCCTGCTCTTAGAAGTACGTACCCAGGAACACAGGGACACCTTCAGACTAAGTCTTCTGCCACTTTATTATTGCTTTCTGGAGTGGCTTCTACCTGCACTGTCCAACTGTGGGCCAAGAGGGCAGTGACATTTGGGGGCTATTTTTACCTGCTAAAGTTTGTTCCACCCTGGGTCTGGCACCACACTACTAACTGCTTGGCAATGGCACGCTGGTGGCACCAGCACCTGCTTGGCAGCAAAGGAAATTTGGGCTACACCAATAGCAAGGTGCTACCATGGTTTTAGAAATTAATTAGGCACTCTGCACTATAAAGCTTCTCAATCCCTTGACAAAATGAGTCCCTGGTGCTGTTGGAAGGGGAAGCAGTGGGAGGATCTGTTGGTAATCACTGCATACCAGTAAAACATGGTTAATGTGCATCAGCAATTGCACACTGCACCAGTTACAGTACATAGCTACAAGTAAGTCAAGTACTTTATTTGTGTAATTACAAGGAACTGATCCCTGGGGGTCATACAAATAATTCAGTATACTAGCTAAAAATTAGCTTTCTGAGAACATTTACACTAGTATAATCTGATGGGAAGCAGAGTTCTGGAAAATAAATGCCAAAGGGGATGAGAACATTGCTAAGCTAATTTATTTTTTAAATCAAGTGAATATTCATATTTTTTTTCCCCCTGTATTTGCTCAGCTTTAATGAATAGCTTCTTTGCCTCTTCATTGCTGTCTCCTCCATCTTGGGCAATATATCCCAAACTGGGGAACTGTGTCCAAGGCTCAGCACAACTGCCAAGGAACAAAATGCAGTTAAAATAAAGCCCTTAAAATACAACTATGCTGCACTTCACGTGGGAGACACCTTTATCTACCACCTGAATGGACAGCCTTTTCAGGGAGCTTCTAAAAAATAACGTCTGTTATTAAATTAATCATCTTGTGTCAAATGGTGGAGTGACAAGAGAGAAAATTTACCTGTGTAATAACTCAGCAATAAAGTTATATATGGAGGAGGAGGAAATTGGGTTGTTGCAGACACAGCAATAACATCACGAAGCAAAATCCAATATTGAAAGTGATAAAAGTTTTCCATCCCAATATTCCTCCGTGACAAGTATGAAAGAATATACATAAGAGCAAGGGGAAAAGATGAAAGATAGCATCAGTAAAAAACGCTGTGGAAAAGTGAGCTAACAGGTAATTAATCCCTCAAAAGAAAGAAGATCAGAACATTTGGGAAAAGTTGTACAGATGTAGATCTCATTGGCATATACTTTGGGCCCTCTCTGTTTAGTTTTGCTAAATGCTCTGCAGAGGCGATTTGGGGAGATCCCAGCCAAAGTGCTGCTGCTTCCCCCAGGGAGAAACCTGCTGAGTTCTCCTCTGTTTCCATCCACCTAGAAAAATAACAGGTAAATAGGGACAAGTGGGGTATCGAGGTGGCAATGGTGGTGACAAGGCAAGGCAGCAACAAAATGTGTGTAGCAGTGACATGTTTTCTAACAGCCATGACAGATTTTAATAAGCAAGCTATTCCTAAGTTTTCGTTTGAGGTGTATATAATTAGGTGATGTGGGTGTTGAGTGATAAACCCCACAAGAAATACACAAATTAGAAGCACTGATTTTTCAAAACCGTGGCATGTTTCATACTAAACAGCATGACCTATTTTTATTGTATTATTATATTTGAAAAATCAAAGGAAAACATTTCTTTTTCATCTTTTCTTCAGTATGGGAAAGATGTATTGGGGACAAATGACATTGCTTTTTCTAGTCTCCTCTTTCAAAACTGAAGAACTTTATTTCTGATGTGATTTCTTTGACTGTTACCTGGCTTCTTCCTAGGGGTTAGATGAGATCTACCTTGTCTTTTCCAGGTTGTCCAGTGATCACTTTCACAAACTTAGCTATGACTTCAGCTAAATATTACCCTGTTCTGGATCTGAATAAGAAAAGCTAGAAAAACTAAGACTGCTGATCAAAAGTAGGAATTTACAATGAATCTCCAGAATGTCCTTTTGAAAGGACTATGGCTGCTCATAAAGCAAGGACTTTTTGATCCATTCTGAATTTTCAGGCATTTGTACACACAGCAAGATCTTCTCATTGGCTATAAATGTGAAGTACCTAGAACAATTTCTTATGCAGATTGCAAGAGTTTATACTCCTTTCATTGTCACTACACAGGCTGAACATGGAATCGATAGAACAATTGCATCAAATACATATTTCTATCTATCTCAGTAATTTAATCAATTCCTTTTAAAATAAGCTAGATTATCATCATTAAATTTATAATGTGAAGTACTTCAGTGTGCAGGACAGTGTCTTGTTCTAGTATCTTCACATTCTTTCATATAGGCTTCCACTGGCCACTAACTCATGAATTACCTTTTTTTACAGCATTACCATCTTTCAATCATATGAATGTTATGTAATGACACATCTCTATCTATAGTCCTTTCTATGAGCAAATCACAGTATTATTATTTCCCAAGAAATCCAGTCCATCTACTGAAGATGACCAAAGATAATCGTTATTAAAAACACTATCAAATATAGATCTTGGGAAACATAATTTGTCCAAATCTCTTCTCCTACACCCCACAGCAAAGCACTGATCCCCCTTATGTGAGCTCTGCTCTACCCAGCGTGTTGCACCTATTTGGCACGTGGCTTTCCACCTGCTGTGCCATCCCCAGCTAGGGCACAACCAGCAAAGCCTGAGCTGCAATGAGAACTGCAAACCCCTTCACAGGCTTCTCTGAAGCCCAAGAGCTCCTCAAACAGGCATTAACTTATTTTTTTGCAACGATTCTATCAAATGATAAGGCATCATACAGCAAATATAAACAAATCTAGTCCCATGGGAAACACCAGGACTACAAAATCTGTTCTTTCAAACCAACATTAAAAAAATCAAAATCTTGGATTTTTTCACAAAACAAAATAACAGAAATCTTCATATTCCTAAAATGCCTCATTTAGGCTATTATACGGCATGAAAACTAAAATTGTAATGTTGAATTTTTTTTAGCCATAGTACAATATTTTCATAACCTTCTCTCAGGAATTTCAGGGATCAAGCTTCCAGCTTTTCCTCTGGATCCAGTTACCTTTCTCCCAGGCTTTCTCTCCTGAAGCCTATTTTCATGAAGCCTTTGTTTATCCTTATGGATGAACAGCCTTTTTTGATAGATGTCTTTGTACAGCAGCTCATCCAGAAGATCCTTGATCCTGATTCCCCAAGTATCTTCCTAAAGCTGTCATCCATTCAAATTCATAGTAGCAGTGATTAATAAGAATAAGAATATAAACCCAGGAGCAACAAGAGCTTAGAGGGAATGCTGTATTTTTAAATGAAAGCTGATGAGACTCAGCTGTTCCTTCCTGGCTAACAGTGAACTGTAGAACTTTGTGATTCTGCCTGCTTTACTGCTTAGCCTTTTGGAGGATAAACAAAAAGCTTTTATTTCTATGGTCAGGAAGGCAAAGTGTCAGTGTTCTCAGTGACCCCAAAGCTATGATGAACTCATGAACAGGCATCTTTACCAACAGTCTGCACAGGATTCTCCTTTTTGTTTCACTGCCTTTCTATTTAATATGCAATTGCAGCTGTGGAGAACCTGAGAAATCCCCTCTTCCCTCTGCCCGGCTCATTTTCACCTCCAGTACTGCCAGGATTGACTTCAGTGACCCTCCCAACACACATAACCTGGCACCCTTCTGCAGGGCAGCTCCCATGGGGGGCTTGGTCCCAGTGCTGCTTCCTGGCTTTGCCATCTTCCTCTGCATCCTCTCTGCTGTGGCAGGATGAACCCAAACTCTGTTCCCAGAATTTCCACCCCAGGAGGAGCGTGAGGTGGGGTGGGAAGCTGATTGCTACAGGAGGAGGTTTCCTTTCACTGACAGGAAGGGACACTGCTCTGGTGCACTGGGGACAGTGTCAGCCATCCAAATTATTCAAGGACTTTGCAGAGAAAACATTATTGCTGATAAGAACAGTTCTGGGGGCAGAAGACCCATTTAACCCAGTGTGGGAATGCTGCTGTGTGCAGGCACCAGGCTCAGACTGCTGCCCTACCCAGCCAGCCTCAGTGACCTTCACAGCTACGCCTGCAAGATGCTGCACGCTGAGGGGGTGATGCTGGGAGTGAAAGCAGGGAGCAGGAGGAAATGGACTGCTAAGTGTCTCATTAAGTTCCATTAAAGGGTCTAACCACTATCCTTGGATTGACTGTCAGATGGAAAACATCTGTTTCATTTAATGATTTCTACTGATGCTATTCAGATCCCAGCAAGTTTGAAATGTTGCCCCTTCTGCACTTAGAGCACATTTCCCAATTAAGAGTGGAGCAGTTCTTTTTATAGTAAAGTGGGAGATTTGCAGTAACAACTGTAACTCAATTGAAAGAAAGATCTCCAGGGCTTGATTAACTTTTTCATTGCAAAAATCAATCTTGGTAAGAAAAAGCAAAATCTTAACTCATACACTGGTTTCCCACATGAGCTCCACCCAGAGTAAGCCTTCTCTTAGTCCTACCCACAGTACATCACCAAAAGGCTGCAAGATGTGTCCAGAGGCACAACGTACAGAAATGGAGCCATTTCTGATTGTCACCAGGGTGAAAAAGGGGAGATTCACAGAATTACTGTTGAAGAGACTGACCTGGAAGAGCGAGTGTATTGTCTGATATGTAGGAGACTGTTTCTCATAGGAAAAGACTTTCAGGGAGGTTGTAACTTAGCCCTTATCCCTCCTTGACATAAAAAGAAAATGTTTTTACCAGCTAATGGTTCAGAAAAGTGCACGACTGGTTACTGTAACCACAACAATGTATTTAGAAGCAGTGAGACAGAAAATGAAGTGCTCGATAAGCATATGTAGGTTTTAATCCTGAATGATTTAGTGCTAAGTGGACTACACTGCTTGCAGGTTGCTTTGTGAAAGCAGAACATGGCAGAGGGGCACATTTTCAGCACCCCCAGGATGCTCCACTGTGTCCTATTCTTCACCAACTGCAGCATCTCCTCAGCCTTCTCCCCTTGTGCATCCCATCCTGTGCTCCAAAACAGGACTGATATCTTCCTTCCCCTCCCTTCTCTTTGTAAGCCCTTCAGCTCTCCCAGGCTCAGCACAAGACCACACCAAATTCAGTGCTTAATGGACTCTCCAGGTATTTAGGACTAAGATCATTTGGTCAGAGCTGAAATTCAGGAAGACAATTTTGTTCTGGCCTTGCGTGAACTGTTCATTTATTACACCGTAATATCAACCACTTGTTATCAATATTCAGAGGTCTGAAGGCACCAGGCAGAGCTGTACCTCACACTGACAGGCATTTATGTCCTAGAATGGCTGAGATGAGACTGGAGGAGAAGTGCTACCATCCAGGTGGCTTTCTGAGTACAAGCACAGTGAATCAGACATCAGCATTTTAAAATCCTTCCTGTGAAATTCTGGAACAGAGAGGGAAGTTGGCCCTTTCCCCACATGCTGCTCTTCCAGGAAGCCAGATAGCAACATGTCCATGAGACAGACTTCAAGAGCTCTTTGCCTTTCATGGGGGTCATCCTAAGCAGGGCCTAAAAATACCTTGTTTATAGACTGCAACTGAAACAAACAAAATCACCCTTCTTCCTACAGCAAAACCTTGGTCAGCCCTGCTCATGGCACCCACCCTTCCTGTGACACCACATCTAAGCACACAGAGATTATATCAGTCGCCAGCCCTGGCCACCCCATGGTTGTTTGGTCATGGCATAAGATCTTCCTCCAGCTGTGTTTCATTCCTCTGCCTCTAGTACATGGCAGCCCCTTCTGCACTTGGAGCACATTTCCCAGTTAAGAGTGGAGCAGTGCTTTTTATAGTAAAGTGGGAGATTTGCAGTAACAACTGTAACTCAATTGAAAGAAAGATCTCCAGGGCTTGATTAACTTTTTCATTGCAAAAATCAATCTTGGTAAGAAAAAGCAAAATCTTAGCTCATGCAGCAGTTTCCCAGATGAGCTCCATCCTGGGTGAGCCTTCTCTTAGTCCCATCCACAGCACAGTACATGGGTCAGGTTATTGTTAGGTGCAAACCACACGCAGGAAGCAATGTCTAGCATCCAAATCAGCTCCCATGCCAAGTGAGACCTCAGACAGACATGAGTCAACACCATCACTCCAGGAAACACCAAGACATGAAGATGCTGCTTGTTCTGGTTCAAGCAACATCTACTTCTTTACATTGTTCCCTGCAACAGAAACACAATTTGATCCTTCCTAGGATAAGAAATATAAAGCTCAAGTAAGAGTTTGGATGGGAATGGGAAACCAGCTCCAGAGTGAGCTTTGCTACAGAGCAAATGGGCTGAATGAACAGCAGGACACAAACAGCAACAAACAAGAATCGGATGGAATTTATACAGAAAAATCTATGTTGCTTCATTTAAGCAAGCAAGCCACCATTATTAAATTGTCACCTTCTTTAGCTAGGGCTGAGCTGATCTAACCACCAATGCCTACAGACCAAAGCTGAACACACTGCTCTGGAACAAGAAGAATTCACTACAGGGCTGTAGGGTTTCTCTGAGCACTCACATCCAGCTGAGAAATGCTCATGCAATGTTTTTGCTTAACCCCAGTACTTAAACCTCACTTTTGAGAAGGTACAAAAGCAACTGCTGCTTTCACAAAATCAAGTCCCTGATAAGATGTTGCAGGTTCCACACCATTTCCTGAAAGGGAGATAAAGACAGAGCTTGGACAACTCATATCCTGAGCAACGGTGACTCAGAAAATCCATCTCTGGGTACAAACACACAGCCACAGGTAAACTCATCAGCAGATATGGAAAAGTAATTCTGGTAGGGAGATTAAAAGTATTTTGAAGCCTCATAAAAACAAGCAGACTGGACAAAAAGCATTTAAATTTTTGTTTTGAATCTAGCTACATCTTTGTCTTCCTTGATTTAAGGGCTAGACTCCGCCAGCTCAATAGGTCAGACCACAGTTCAGACAGTAGCACTTTGGACTCTGACAGCAGCATTACTTCTACAAGCTGCTGAACCATCATTTATGTAGTTGTGTCAAGGACTAGAAGGAAGTCACCCATGCTGGCAGCAACACAGACCTCCAGAGGGGCTGACCTTGCTGGCACCAGTGTATACGTGATGGTGGCTACGACGTGCTGAAGACAACTTATGTGTCTGACCGCTCCCATGCAGACAAGCCCTGGAGCTTGTCCACTTTTACTGACTTAAATCATCTCTTCCCCTTGGTGGGACCAGAGGCTCTGCATGTATAGAGCTGTGGAAATCGGGACACAGACTTGGAGACACAGTCACTGCCTTCACTGAAATATTTAGCCAAGCAGAAGTTGGTCTTGGGCAATCTGGGGCACCATGAGCTGACAGCAGCATCGCTGCTTCTGGCTCTATGGTTGCCCCTTCCCGGCAGATAAAAAATAATAGCAGTTTTCCTGAAGGTTTTAAAACTTATCACAAGCTACAAATGTTAAGACAAAAAATCACTGAAAAAATCCAACCCCTCAGCTATCACGGACTGTTTTGTCAAACAGTTATAAATGGATCCTCACCATCAAGGTGGTTCAAGGGGTTGACTTGGTTCAAGGGGAAGGTTTGATTGCGTTCCTAATTTAGGTTGGAAAAACAGTTTCTCTGCTAACCCTCTGCTCTCACATTTCACACCACTTTGACAATCTTAAATGTTTTCCACTCATGCTGATACTTTTCTCCTTGGTGTCAAGCTCCATGCAAAAATTTTGTGAAAATTTCAACCTATACTTTCAAATCATCTTCAAGTTGAAGAAAATCTGCAAAGTGTGCATGTCCCCACAAAGAACAACCCCCAAAAGGTCTGCCGTTACTTCTACAGCCAAAGTGAGGTTTGAAACTTCAGGAAACACATTTGTTTAGCCTGGTAGGAAAGAAAATAATTGAGCAGGTTGAACTATGCTGAAACTAGTCTGCCATCAGCGTGCTCAGTGATAGCTGCTAGGATCTCAGCAGACCCTGGTGGTTTGTACCTCATCCATTCCCAGAATGCCCAGTGTAAAAGGGGCTATTAAACAGTCATTTCTGCCTTTTGAAGGTCCAGAGATTCCTGTTCATGGGACTACTGCTTGTGATAGGGAGAGGTGTCCTCAGCCTGTTGGAAGGACCATGCAGGTCAGGAGGGCATGTTTGATGCCTGGGCACAGACAAAGCAGTGGCCACTTGCCACTCGACACGAGCCCTTCTAGTTGTTCTTGTTTAACCTCCAGGCCCTTGCTCAGAAAGATGAGCTCTGCTTCACAAGGGGTGGACTCAGTGATTTTGCAAATAAATAAATAAATTTATTTATTTATAAACAAAAAAAAGCCCTGGTGTTGCAGGGCTGGGACCTGACTCAGAGGCAGCACCCCCAGGCCTCCCATCCCAGGGGAGGCACCTCAATGAGCGTGACCACCCCGGGCGATGTCCTCACCCTCCCCACTGGCACCCTGGTCTAGTGCTGCCTCTGGGACCTGCACACGCAGTGGTGGCAGCAGCAGCAGCTCGGTGACATGGTGGAGAACGGGCAAGGAACAAACCCCTGCTGAGAGTTCAAACACTCCCTTCTTTGGCTCTCCTGTAGAGCTGCAAAGAATTTTGTGAATGTCTCTTTTTTTAACAGTTCTGCCACTAAACTCAAATCCTAGTCATGTTGCGTTGAAAATGAAACTCTCTCATTCAAAATGAAGAACTCATTTTCAGGTAAACAAATGAATTCAGTACCAAAAAGTCAGATAAAGAATTTGCATATTTCTTTGGGAGGAGAAAACGATGCAGTGGTCTTGCTGCCAAAGACTAGGATAAAAGCTTAAAATTTCCCTGGCAAAATTGCTTTAAACCAGAGGGAAAAATATACACATATGCTCAGGGAGAAAATATACACGTTCTGGAGAAAATTTATTTCCTCTAAGGGAAATTATTGCGTGTTTTAAACCAATGAAGAAAGATGACAGGCAACATGGCCCTATTTAATCCTCAGTAGTAATGTCTGCGTTCACTTGGCTCAGCCATGCATGGCTCCACGTATCAAAGGGTTCAACTTCCAGGACATCTATTTTCCCCATCACTAATTAATTCTCTTCCAACACTTCTTTTTCCCTAAGTCATTTTCTAAGGAAAAAAAAAATAATAAAAAATTAATGCTTTTCACAGCTATACTTAGTTAAGAATAATCCCATCTCAGATTTGATGGATGGCTGTCTGAGCTATAATATACTTGCCCTGTATCCTATTTTATATTATTCTGCTTTCTTTCTTTGTCAGTTTCTGCTGCTTTATTAATTCCTTCTTTCTCTCTCCCCTCTCTGTCTGACTTTCCCCTTTGATAATTCTCTGCTCAGTTTCCAGCATTATTTTTGTCAGTGGATTTTTCCACAGCTCATTTTTTTGGCCCCTTGAAGAAAATAAACTTAATAACGCTCAAGCTGCAGTTAGACTTTCAGACTTTGAATGCTTCTATACCTTTGCTAGCAAGCAGCACACTCTCACACTTTTTGCCTGTTTTCACCTTTTTTTTTTTTAGCAAGCTGGCTTTTGAATAAAAATGATGGTGCTTAAATGATACAGCTTCTTCTTCACAGGGCTGATCACATTCCTAAGCGTTTCATGCAAAGGCTTTGCAAAGGCAATCCAAGCACACCCTTTTACCTGGGAGAAACAGTCTCTTAATTCCCAGAGGCAAACACACTCTGATGCTGATTTAAACAGAGCTCATGGAAAGATGTCATCTGCTGTGAATGGCTAAGGATCATTAGGGCTTATACCACACAGGCTTCCTAGCTATGCTAATTTTCAATTACCCAAAATATAACCCATTGGAGTTGAATATGTATGCCTTCCACTCCCACTCCAAATTGAAAATTACTTTTCTTTGTAATAAATGGTTATTTTGAGCAGAGTGGGGAAAAAAAAAAAAGGCCCTTTCAAGCCAGGGTGTCTTCTGAAGCACGTGGGAGAAGAAACAGCTTTTCAAAGCACTCCTTTTGTTCCAAAATGTGAGATGTATTTTGTTATACATATAATAACAGACTTGCAATTGGCTGCAGCGAGCTTTGAACCAAGGCTGCAATGATTCTGGGAACTGGAGGCAGGGGGAGAAAGGAAGGAAATCTGCTCTCTCTGATGGTAAGGAGAGGGATGTAATAAATTCTGGGGGGAAAAGATGTAAAAAGTAGAAATGTAATAAATAAAATATTGAGAAAAGAGGATGTGAAAAGAGAGGAAGTGACAGGAAGAAAGGAAAAGAGAATTCAGTTGTACTAAAAATTAACAAGCTGTTTATTAAAAAAAAAAATAAAAATGCAGGAAGAAGAGGAGAGACAACCACTCAAGTTAGGGAAAATCAAGTACAGTCTCCCAAGCCTGTCCTTGGGAGGTGGTAACTCACCCTTTGTCTCCCTTGCAAGGGGAGGACCACGCCAGACAGGGGGGTTTGGGTATAGCCAGCAGCCTCAGCAGCTTCCCTCCCCATTGCTAGGGATGCAGGGTGATGCAGGGCAGTGTGCTCCCACAAATCCAACTCACACCCATGGGAACAGGCAGGCAAAAGCCAGCAAGGAGTCCCTGTGATCTGAAATCTTGCCTGGAGTCCCACCCAAGCCAGTGTCCTACCCTGTGGGCAGGAGAAGAGCCCAGCTCACTTTTAATGTCACTGGCACATGATTTTAGCTTCTCTCCTCGCTCTTAACAAACCCTTAGACAACTTCACACACTTAGTCTCTTCTTTCAACTGGCTTCAGGCTTTCTCCTGAGTTAATGAAAAACAATTTCAGAGCTACTCATCTAGAAAAGTGCCCTTCTTCAAAGCCCTTTCCAGGTGCCATGTGCAAACAGTAGCAGATCCAGGTTCCCTCTTTAGATCTCACTTGTCTGCATCCCAGCACTGCTCTTGGGAGCTGTTTCAAAGGCTGAAGTGTCAGCATCAGAAAGAAGAGGTGTGTGGGTGTGAAGTTACTAAATGCAAAACTGTCACTCTCCTTTCATTTACAACCCTGAATATGCACACACTCAAAAATGTAGGGCTTGTATTAAAGTTTGTACTCTTGAAGCAGAAATTAGGAGGGAAAAAGAGACTAAACGATAAGATGAGGCTGTGCAGGTTAGAACTCTCTCTTGGCTAATCTATTCTTTTTCATCAATAATTACTTCTGTTAATAAACCCTGCCCTACCTCGAGTTAGATTGCCTTTTATCATCTCAGGGGAGGGCAGCATCAGCAGACAGACACGCTTGTGTTGCTGACTGGCCAAGGACAGTAACAGACAGCAGATGGATTTTTTAGTCTCCTACCCAGATAAAAGCTGTGTGGAGAATTACTGATGCCCAACCCAGGACAGCATTAGCTTAAAAAGCACCTGAGGGCAAGAGTGGAGATTCTTGGGTAAAGGAAAAAGCATTAAGGCAGTAAAGAGCAGTAAAGGAGGCTGCCTAGGCTCTGTCTTCAGGTCCTGGGGTAGGAAAGGGTACCCCAAAAGTTGCACAGTGCCAGCTGGGAGTCATGTTCATGGATCTACTGGACTCACACACATCGTGGGAGATCTGCACTACAGGAATGGGGGCACACAGATGTCTTGGACACTCAATGCCTGCACCAGCCTTTCATCATGCAAATTTTTTCTTGGAATATGCACTGCTGCTCATCAAGCAAATACATTCCTTATCTGAGCTTGCACTAGCTAAGGAGGATGAACACTTACCCCATTTGATGGGAAGTCTGAATTCTGCACTTTGGTCACCCCTTGACTGCATTTCAGGATTAACTCTGCTGCCTGGTGGTGGCTTGGGTTTGTCACCTGGTCAGGGGGATGCCTGCCCACCAGCTCAGCAGGATGTTTGCTAATGCCCCTGGCTCAGATGCCAGGCTCTACCAGCACGTTGCCATGGTGCTCTGTGAGAGCTGAGGCTCATCCAGCCACTAAAACACCTACAGACTTGGATCTAAATGGAAAAGAGCGGTGGGGCAGAGGTAAAGCATCAAGGTCTGGGTGCAGAATATGTCTTTAATAGACACCCCTAACATTTAAATAGAAGCTACTGCTTTGATAGGTGCTTTTACTTGATGTCCAGACGCTGCTGAGCGTTCAAACTTGCAGGCATTTTCCAAATGAGGCAGGTGTTGAGTATATCAGCAAGGATGCTGGAGAGGGCAGATGACAATATATATATGGGGTAAAAGGTTCCATTTTTTAATTCTGCAGCATATTGCATTATGAAAGGATCTCTCAGGTGAGATTTTTCAGTATAATGCAATAAGCCACATGCGGGGGATGAAAATTAATGAGAAGTCATTCCTTTTACAAAGAACTATGGTACTTCGATTGATCTACTGGGTTTAGAGGAAAAGCTAAGCATTTAAAATACACACATGCACACTCACACAAATATATGCTTTTCTAGTTCCCAATCCTGGAAACAAAAAAACTGTACATTAGTGCCATCCTGTCGGCTCTTGCTTGCAGGACTAGGGCCATGTCTGGGAAGATAAAGCACACATATTGACCCAGGAACATTTTTACGATTAGAATCCTTGTCTGTCTTACAGCAAATATTTGCTTATAACTGGCATTTAGTTTTTGCAGTAATGGTGAATATTACTGATGTTTTCCTACAGTTTTTGATTACAGACATTGCCTTAGCCCTGACTTTTTGCCACCTTTACCCATTACAAGCAACAATACATATAAGCAGAGCACTGGTTTACCACACACCCAAAGGAGTGAACAATTTCCAAAGATATCAGCTTGCTGGATGCAGATTGCTTACCAAATATTGTTGTACAGTAGGTAACATAGCCAAGAACACCAGTTTACTGCACTCCTGGCCTCTGGACAAACTCAATCTTTCAACGAGCCTTCCCTGACTCTGACCTTTGTTCCCATGAGAAATTGCACCATTGTGGATGCACTATGGACACTGGTTTTGGTTAAATCCTCAGCAGCATCCGATACACTGGAGATAACCAACAGCCCCAACTACAGGGCTGGACCTTAAAGACTGTCGTTTTGATCGCAGTTGATTGAATGGAGCCTCATTTCCCAGGAGCTGGATTAAGCAGTTGGATTTTCTAGTGTCTAGCAAAGCACACGTGTTGATGGTTCCCAACTTGGAGGCATTACTGCTTCCCCAGTGGCTTCTCCTGGGTTTGATAAGAGTTGAAACATTACTTTCTTCAAGGCCATGTGCAGGTCAGCTCACTCTTCTTACCCAGCTGCCTTATTTCATGAAAATTGCAGTAATGTAATATCTCTGAAAACTATGCTTAGTCTGCTATATTTTGTCAGAACTGATTAATGGATTTTAATCTTATTAGGAGTAGAGACAGATATGTCACCAGATGACCAAGCAGGCACACAAACACAGTATCTACACTCAAGGAAACAAGGCAATGTGTCTCTGGTATCGTTCTCTCAGACAAATTTTGTAAAGAAATAAATTTAAACAAAATTGTCCCGAACACCTTATTTGCTTTTCAACAGCCGGATGTTATGCTGCAGTAGCTATATTAACTTCCAGGCAAAGAGAAGGAGGAAATAAAGAAAATAAATGAGGACATGAAAGGTTTTTTTAACTGGCTGTCATCTATGCTTAAATAAAACCACGGCATTCGAGTCACCACAGTTTCTAAATTATCTACGATTTCCTTCTATACCAATTGTTAAACGCACACACTCTTCAAAGCCCTACAAAATACACTTCACTGCTGTGCTGCAGTAAAAAAATCATAACACATCATCTGTTTGTAACAGGATTCATCACAACTGAAATATTGTATTCTCCAGATAGCATCTCAAAGATTTTTCTTATGAAGCACTTCATAGGCAAGTTGTTTTTTTTAAAAGGAGAAAAGTACATGAACAGGTGAATGTAAATTTACATCCCACCAGATGTCTCTGAGGGCCTATCTCCAACCCTACTAATGAAATAAAAGCAAAGATTTCTGAAATGTAAATAGCCAGTGCTTCCTGCCAGTAAAATCTTCCTAGAATTATTGTACAGAACCGGGGGGTAAGACAGTTGTGAAGTAATAGAGACGCTTTGAAACCAAACCAAGCAAGCACAATCTTATTAAGGCACAAAAATACCTGTAGGTGTTCAGCTAATACCCATACTCTTTGCACTGACACTGTGGAGCCCTGGGTGTGGATTTCCAGTCCTCCCTCAACCCTACATGACCAGTCTCAACCAGTCTTCTTAACTGCACCAGGTGCACAGATGCAGGCAGAGGGCTGGCCTCGGATCCTTCATTTGCTTTCATCCACTGTAAAGCACACAGGCAGGGGGAAAAAGTCACTACAGAACAGCCCTGATTTCAGGAAAGGTTTCTTGTTCCAGTCCACAGTGATAACAGCTCTTCTGTGCATCGACTACTGGGCCCTGAAGAGGTATCTTCTTTTTTTTCCAGGCTTAGGTGACTTCATTTTGAACTGTCCACATGTCTGCATATCAAGGCGTTTCCTAAGTGGGATACCAGGAGCTCGCTAAGGACAAAAGGATCACAGTATCATCCAGGAAAAGGTCAGCTTGACAAGTAACAGGAGTTTTAAGAGGTTGCTTGCCTAGCCTGTGTGACATTCTCACAGAGCCTCATAGAAAGAAAAGGAGATAAGGGGTAGAGGAAAGGAGCTGGTGGAGAAAGGCATGCCTCTTCTCCTTCCAAAAGCTTCCAACCACAGCCCTGCAAATGAAAACATCAGCGTGAAAACCTGACCTGGCTGGAGATAGCAATGGCCTTGGCACTGATGAGCCACAGCTTGGCCAAGTACTAGTGTTTCATCCTTCATGAAAGATTCTTGTTCAGAGATTTCAAAAGCAGGATACATGAAAGTATTACCACTGCTCATCTCCTTTCCCCAGGATACAACCAAATTGAAGAGGAAGAATCTAGCTATTTTTAACCACTTTCTCTCTCTCCTACAAGACCTATGTGGACAAGTGCATGAGAACAGAATTTGCCCACATACATTTGGGGCTTGCTTTGGTTCAGGACAAAGAAGATTGTCCAGCTGCAGCATTTAGCTCCCAATTTAATCTCAGCTGTTTCCCCACCTCCTTTTTCAATAACACCTAAGCTGTTGAGAAGTTAGATATTGATGCAAGCCAATTTCTGAGCTGTTTGCACGTCATGTAAATCTGTATATGGTTATTTCATCAGCTTGGAGAAGAGGCTAAAGATGCTGAAGATTCCTTCACTGGAAGCCTTAGAGGAAAAAGGCCAAGCCAGCAGGACTCAGTGTGAACCTTCCACTATTATGTGTGGCCAGGCATTTTGGTTACATCCCACCTCACCCTCCAGCTTGTTCCTCTCTAGGAACAAGCATGAATGAGAGTGGCTTGGATAGATATATTAGATTGGATAACAGTCATATAAAGAAACAAAATGAGCTCTTTTGAGCCGAACCACCACTTGGTAGAGTGCTCTTTGTATTGTGCCTGCTGTAACAGACTGTGTCACACAATGCCATGCACTGATAAAGCACTCCATAAGTGACGGCGTGACAGGAATAGTGATAATGCTGATGTGACTTCTTAGAAAAGAAGACAAGGTGTGCAAAGCAAGTGCTCAGAGAAGTGGATACCAGGACTGTTTGAAATGAGCCATTCCAACTTCTTCACTGAAAGGGTTGTCAAGCATTGGACCAGGCTGCCCAAGGAAGTAGTGGAGTCACCATCCCTGGTGGAAATCAAAAGATGTGTAGATGTGGTGCTGAGAGACACGGTTTAATCGTGGGCTGGCAGTGCTGGGTTGTTAGCTGGACTTGATGATCTTAAAGGTCTTTTCCAACCAAAATGATTCTGTGTTTCTCTGATTCTACCTGCTCCCTTTGATGGTTCCCTGGTTGCTATTTGCACATCCCAGTGCAATCCTTCCCGCACCAGCAGCGTGCTCCGAAGCAGTGATCAAGGACACTGCTCTAATTAGGGGCCCTTCCCAGAGCTGCTGGTATTAGAAAAGGGCTACAGGGACTACTGAGTGTCTCATCATCACTATTTCATCTGCAGGCCCCTGTCATTTATTACTTGATCATAAAACCAAACCATTGATGGGACTTGGCATGCAAGGTTATAGCCTTGGATTAAGGTTGATGGATTCTGGATGTGGTCATGCGTGATCCCTGTGACAGTCACAAAAAATCAGTTTTCTAAGCAGAAGTACAATCCTTTACTCTTAATATCCCAATTAACAAATACAGTCTGATAATAAGAACAGCTTCCTTAGAAAAATATTTACTTAACAGACATGGTAGCTTTTCATGTGTGAGGGATAGAAGCAGCTTTCAAGCAGGTATGAGTGTTATCAGGTGACTGCTGGCCTGCATGCACATAACTTTTCAAGCAGAATGCTCCACTTCTAACGAGTTGTAGCAAAGCATTATTCACACCCAGTCTTTCAGAGATGATGCAATTAGCCTTAGGGGCATGATTGCCTCCTCCTAAATCTTATACACCAGCGTGAGCAACAGACTAATGTCTCCACACCAGCAGAAAGTGTTGAGGAAGGGCTGAATGAGTCAGTAAGAACAAATAAATCATGATTTGCAATTAAACTGATGCCATGAAGTTAAAACACAGAGCTAGCTTTGTGGTGATTTCTATTTGAAAAAGGAAAAGAAAAAAAAAAAACACCAAACCAAACCAAACCAAACCCACAGAACACCAAGTAAGCTGTCTTAAATCCAGGTTAAAACTAAACTGGAAGTTTTAAATTTGGAGAGACTGGGACTAGGAGAAAAGCCCTGAATTCTGGCGTGTCTCTGTTTCTATGGTTTGTTGGAAGCTTCCCTGCCCCAAATACAGATAAGTTTTATTCCAGATTCCAGTATATAACTAGGGATGTAATAACATGGCTCTGCAACCATGATTAAAGGTTTCTGTGTGGTCCATTTCTGTTGATTCTCACTAGGAGGATTTGATCCATACTTTCCATGCAACAGATATGTTCCTTATCATGGCACTATCAAGTTGGTAGTGATGCAAAAACACTATATCAGAAAACTTTTTCCAAGAAAATAAGATTTTATCAGGCTTTTAGGACCTTGAAGTTTACAGAGAAATGAAACTTTCTGTAGCTTTGTGAACCCACTTTTCAAGAAAGTGGAAGGTAAATATATTTATCCATTTTTAAATGAATGAAGGTAAACTCACAAAACTCTGCACTTCTAAGAGTAATTTGTAGTAAAACTATTTTCAAATCCCCTGTATTTATTACTGTCCTATAGAAAGGGAAACTTATAGTTTGAAGTGCTTTGATTTCAGTTTAAGAACTACGTGACCTGTAAAAAAAAAAAAAAAACCCTCTCTACCAAGAGAGTTTAAAAAGGCCACAACAGCAAAGGAGCAAACTCTTCCCTTCATGAGGCGTGTGTCCTTGCTACTGCTGACACAGTGAAGAGAGTATGTGGAAGGTACAACCTGAATGGAACAGGAAATTTTCAATTCTAGGTTACTCAGCATTTGTTTTGAGAAAGAGAGAGTTGTTTGGATTTGGCCTTACTGTAGCAAACAGTCTCCAGAGAGATCAGCCTAATGACAATTTTACCAACATTGCTTGACTCAGTAGAAAAATACAGATTGGATAATTGCTATATAAAAATCTAAAGGCCATAACTAGCACAATTACCCACATTAACTCCAATTGTTCCATAAGAGAAGCAACTGCTGTTTAGAAGACTGTCAGAGCCAGAGGAAAACAAAACAGCTCAACAACAGAAAGCCTGGTATTAAATGAGAGGGAAGGAAGAAGAAAACATCACTTGTCTTCTTTTACTGTCATTCCTGTGCTAATAAAATGAAGGGCTGCAAGTGCAGGGAGTTTGCCGTTGGGTGGCAAATGAAGCTTCATCAGATGATTCACAGCCAAGCCAAGCTTGACTGTACTCATCTTCTCAGTGAGCGGCACAAAAGGAGCTTGGCTTCCTCAGTGCAGATATTCCCAAGCCTCTTGCAGATCAAGACTGCCACCTTCTCAGCTGAAAATGTCAAGATCTTCAGGGATTCACTATGGGGGGAGTACTATATGGCCTCTAAACACAGCACCACCCGGGCTCTGTGACAGAGATGGTGCATCCAGCACCAGTGCCATCAAAGCCATGCTGCTCGGAAGATACAGCACCAGTGCAGTGGCTACTGTCTCATGAGCAGGGAAAACCCCCTCCCTGCCACTGCTGCTGGCCATAATTTGTGAAGAAAAATATTATTTATAGTCTAGCTGTAAGATTTACAAGTTATTTACATGAACTTTTTTTCCATTCTGGTATTGTTCCTACAAGGATGATTAAGGGAAATAGAAACTGTTAGTACAACACTTGGAGAGTACAGGTGTTATTTGGCATCTCACTGATTAGAAATGCAAATTTGGGAACCAATTAACTAATGTGTTAGAAGTCAACAATTTGCATAAAGCTTTTCCAGGTCTTTTCTGTTACAGCTGCAATAATTCCCCCAAGAAGATGCCTAAGGAAGTCTGTGCTGAAGTCTATGGCCCATAGAACAAGCTCCCAGTCTCTCTGTCTGGAATACCCATTAAATCTTCATTTCACACAGAGGCAGCTAAAGCCTAAATTAAAGTCAAGACTTTCAAATATAGGTGGGTGAAGCTGGCTCTGGTTTCATGACGCCCTATGGTGGTAACACAAACTCTGTCATCCTTGCTCAACCCGTGACACCAGGCAGGCAGTGCCTTTCCCAGGGAGGTGTCAGAAGAATGTATGCTGTACTAACTGGTGAGCCTTATCACAGGGCTCCTGCTGCTGTGGTAGCACTGCAGAAAGAGCCTGCTCCTAGTGTTCCCCCACACCTGCAGACCTAGAGAGTTTCCTATGGGCCTGCTGAGAAATTTCACATCCTAAAAGCAGAAGACCAAAAGCACAAGGAGTTTGAAGAGAGGGGTTACTTGTAAGCAACACCTGGTTCTGCACTTGTTGGACTATTTCATAGGAAAGCATTAGTCCAGCTACTGCACAAGTCAAAACAAAGCCCTGAATATTCAATTCCAGAGAAGGCTCTAAGCTCAAGTCTTGCCCATGACACAGAACAAACCCTCTGGACATCCAGGATTAAATTCTGCTGCTCTGCGCATTCCTGATGACCGTTGCAGGCCTTGGGACCTGTCTCCAGGCAAGCAGAGACTTATTTGAGTCATTAAGCTTCACTGGCTCTGTTCATTGATAATCACACAGCCATTTCATATTGCAAATCAATAGATGTCTTGTCCAGATCCTGAAAATCTTACCTGAGTAAATGAATTCTTCCTCAGGCAGGCAGGCAGTGAAAGTGCATGCTTGAGGAAGGATTACTTACATGAGGAAGGGTTTACAGTATCAAGCCCATTAAACTCTAAGTTTGTCAGGTGAAGGGAATGGATCTGCACTTCAGACTGTGCCTATTCCCCTTACTAGAATTTCTTTGGCTTTTTGTTCTGTTTCAGATCATTCCCTTATTTACACTGAGCTTAGTGTGCCTTCTGTCAGTGTCAATATGGCTCAGCTGCCAGCAGATGCTCCTCTAGATCTGAGCACACTGGTGTGAAACAAGAATGGAATGAGAATTGATGTGAACTTTTGCCTAGAACCTGAACTGAAACCTTCATGTTTATGAAACTGTGCTTCTAATCTGTGTAGCAGCTCCATGAGATAGCTTCATTTTTGAAATGCAATAGGTCTTCCAGTTTAGTTGGAGGCTGTGAGTACCAGCCCACTCTTTTCCATTTGCTTCTTTTCCATTTGCGAGACCCATTTTGTTCAAACATTAGGTTCTGGAGTTGTCCTTTGAGGAAACATGCCCTTGCAAGTCCTTCGAGGTCTGCTCATTCTCAGCCAGCCCAAATGCAAGGTCCCACCAATACTTGTGTTGGGGAAGAACACTGCTATCTCGTAACAAGATTTTTTAATATCTGAGCTCTGCAGGTGAGGATGGGGGGTCCAAACTGACTGCCTCATTAACATGCATTCAAAGTCATGACAGTAAAGAAAGGGGCAGACTGCTTTATAACACAGGTAGCCTCTTCTGCTGTGCTCCTGAAACTAGCTCTCTGATTTTTAGATACCTCCTGAGGCTTTAAATAAACAGAACAGAACTGTACTGCTTATTTTGCTTAGCTCCCCAGTGGATTTAATTTTAGAAGAACTGTATCTCTCACTATTCAGTACTGTTTGGGTAAAATTACAATAATGAAAAACAATGTGACAGCACCTGTAGCATCCACAGAATGTGAAATATGAAAGGTCTTATCTGTTCAATTATTTAAACCACCCAGTCTGCTGGTGAAAGCTATTATATTGGCATTATAACCAAAGGCTCCCTAATCATTCTAAATTTTGGGTTCCTTTGTTAATCCTAGATTGCCTCATGAAAGTGGTTCAGTATAGAAATGCAAGTTTCTTGATACAAGTTTTATTCAACAGATTTGTTTTGTTTCCCAGACCCTTATAAGATTTTTCCATCCAGGCCCATCTCCAAGAACCAGCTTATCTATGGGAAAGTCACTTTCTGAAAAACTGGCTTCAGGAGCATAATCTAAATATGTGAACTTTTCTCTTTCCTTCATCCCTGCCTAGTTTCTGTACTACATGCCATGTTTATCCTGCTCTCTAGGACTCATACAGGTGTCTCTGGTGTCAGTACTGAGAAGTCATGCCAAGAGGATGGCATCCAGGCTCTCTGTCACTGAAGTAACAGTTTCCTTTGGAAATCCCCTTCAGTTGTGCTGCAGTTCCCAAAAGCAACCAGAAAATTCACAGTCTCGGGGATGACAACTCCTTTTTGTTTTGCACTGACTCCTCAACAGTTTTGCTTGGTAGGCTTTTCAAAAGACGCCTTTTGACTGATAACAGTGCAAATGCAATGCGGGCTTTTACCATCAAGGTGGATTCTCAGTTTTTGCACCTCATCATTTGCAAGAAAAGTTCTGCCAGGAAAAGGATGTTTTCATGGGTTTGCAAGGATGGGAACGGTCAGAAAGCAGTAAACATTTCTCTTGAGGCTGCCAAGTAGGAACAGAACTGAATTCACTTCCTTTTAGCAGTTGCAACTGCATGAAGATAAAAAGAGTCAAAACTGTGTTTAATAGAGTCACTCTGAATACCCCCACACAACAGATCCGTTGATGATGCCAGCCTGGATTGATAGACAGTCATTTTGGGGAACTGAACTGCCCTTTACTTACTTTTGGCACAGGAGCTGCCAAATTTTGTATGTCTTAACACTGTTGCAACAACTGAAGCCCTGGGTCCTCCCCAGCAGCAACAGGCACACACAGGAACAGGCGTAGGAACATGTATGTGCAGGCACTGCCACACTGCTAGCTCCTTGTTCAGCTTCTCCTGCAGCCCATTCACACCCCAGTCCCACACTCACCACAACATTTTCCCTGCATATCCTTAATCAGTGTTAACTAACACTTTTGGGTATTTCTCATCAGAGCGGCAACAGCCTCCTGAAGACTAACCTTAAAGAAAACACCAATGAGACTGACCAGGGAGGGCACAACTTTCTCAAGCTGTTGGCTTGTTGTTGGCTAACTCCAGATGCCTGGGGGACAATATAAGGAAAAGGGAATTTTATCCCAATATTTTCCCAGCACACTTCCCCAGCCTCTGGTGAGCCATCATGTGAGGACGTTTCAAAGCCAAACATGACATCACTGCCTTTTGCAGTATTTTTCTTTCAAGAATTTACCTAAATTATATTTAAACCCACAAAAAGGATGGCATCCTCAGCACCCCATTGCAATGAGTTGCCCAGCTGAACATGTGCTGCGTGGGAAACGCTTTCTGCAGGTTCAAGAAATGTGATGAATCCTTGTGTTTCAGTGTCATCCTGGGTTAGTTTCTACTCAAGTTCTGAGTTTGTTTTCCAGTACCAACCCACTCCTGTTGGTTTGGGGAGTCCTTGGAGACTGTCTTTGATTGCTCCAGCATCCTTGTTGAGATGTTCAACCCTACATGGGCATTTACAGCCAGCAGCAGGCTGTGAGCACCATCGGGGTGAGGTTACAGCCTGCGGCAGGTTACAGAGTGAGTGTAAGGAGGCAGAAGTGCTGCTGAGTCACTGTGACAAGAGCTGCTCATTAGCTCAACCTGCAGCACAAGAGGGAGGGGAAGCCCTTCTGAGCAGAAGTAGGGAAGGCAGACAGCTTTCTAGAAGGAAAGGCAAGCACAGGAAAGAAGCTGAGGTTCCATAACAGTATTTTATTTTAATTAAGCCACCTTCTAAAAAGCCAGGGTACGTCTGGAAAGTTATCTTGTTTCTGATCTTCAAGATATTATGTATGTATCAATTAAAAAAAAAAAAAAGAAAAAGCAACAATTCAAAAATCCATCTAAACACTACTACACAATTTTTTCTGGCAAGCTGCAGAAGAGCCCAGCCCTCCAGGCAGCAAGCTCACGTATCACCCCGCAGGCACCTACGCCACTGGTCACAACGTGTAGCACCCACACCAAATTTAGGAGAGGGAAGAGACACATTTCTCATTGGCTCTGCTGAATCATAGCAACATAATCCATCGTTTGGGGATCTGAATCTACAATCCCCACTGAACGCGCTGAGAACCTGGCAATGCTCTTATTCTCACACTTTGCAACTCACACCGTCTGCTCAAGTCCTTATCTGCTTACAACTCTCGCTTGCCAAACATGTTTTGCAACGTGATGGTGAAGAGTTGTGAGTAGTCTGGAAGTCCTGGAAGTCTCAGTATTCCTTGTTTGCTGGCGTGGGGCCAAAATGCAATGCTGGGAGCAAGCGGTGTGTGATGCAGGTGCCAAACTATTGAACTTGGATCCAGCTCCAGATTCTGCCAAGGCTTTTTTTTTTTGGCACCATGCTGGTTTTGTGTCACTATGACCCCAGTGAGTGGAGCAATAGACTGAAAATCTGGGCCTAATGAGTTACATTACCATTTCAGCCATGTTTCTGTGCTCGCCAAGTCCCAGATACCTGCTCTGAGCAATATCTGAAGTCTGAGCTTATAAAGACAGAAAGTCTTTTCACCTAAGGACTTTGGCATTGATTAGCAAAAGACTAACAAAGAGAGCGGATGCACTTTTAGTCTTTTATCTACTTCACATGTATATTATTTATCTCACAGGACATTGAAACTGTTCTTGCACAAACAGTAATTTAACTGCTGATTTTTAACACCCACTCTGTTAGGAAACCGTTGGACAGGGTCTAGCTGCAGGTCTGTCAGGACCTCTGCAGAGCACAGCCCTGAAGCATCACTTTCTCATGCTTGGGCTCCACTTATGAAACCTCTTCTTAGGAGGTGAAGAGTATCCTCAGCTCCTACCACCTGCAGTGAGGGATGGATGCACAGCGGCACCTCTGTGGATTTCAGATGCCTGGGGGATGACTTGTAGAAAAAAGCAGCATAATAGCTCCAAGACTTTTAGCTTGCTGAATCTCCTAATAATTCTCCCATGGGAGGATGATGCCCTCCTTATTTTTCTGATGGAGACAGCATGGAGTCTGTCTCCTGAAATTTGGAATCACACTGATCCCAGCAGAGACAAGAACCTGAATGAAATAGCACCCATCTTTCTGCCTTACCATGCAGCAGCAGCACACAACATTAAGAAAGAGCAGCACATATCTCCTTAAGGAAGCCTTGCTGCAGGAAACCACTCTGCTTCCCAGGGACCTGACCCCAGGAGCATCCCACATCACAGAGTGGAGCCAGACAAGCACAGCAAGCTCAGCACAGGCTGCTCCTCCTGCAGCATTATCAGGAGCCTGTAATGTTGCACGGAGACGAACCAAGCTTGTCCCACACCAGGCACCAGCCAGCATCCACCCCTGTGCTGCAACACTGCTCTAAGTCTGAACCAAAGTACAATTCTTTGCATCTTCTGAGCTTAGCTGCTGGCATACTTTAGAGCAGTGTCCATGGCTGAAGGTGTCAGAAAACATTTTCAGCTCGGGTTGGCCCTGTGGTGCCTGGGAATCTCCTTAGTGCATGCTCGTGTTCTGGAGCTGATCCCACACCTCAGCTGGTCCCTCTCCCACCTTTGCTGTGGGGCAGTGGGAGCAGTTGGGGCTGTCAGCAGGACACTGGGGCGTGGAAGAGCCAGAGCAGCCCTCCTTGCTGTGTGTATGTCTCACATTTATCCAGCAAAAAGCAAGGTGATGCAATGGAAGGAAAAACGTGCTGCAGCTGTACCTAAGACCCTATCATTGCAGGGAATGAACTATATTGAGGTATAGTCTGCACTTGAGCATTCACGGTAAAAAATGATTTATACTGACATGCAAATTTAACTAGATGAAGTTTTTGATTATTTCCCCTATCTCTTGGTTTGTGCTATTTCCCTGAGGTGGAAAAATGCTCTTTGCCAGTAATTCATTATAAATGCCCCAGCCATTCTCATTAGATACAGCATGTCTTCACTGCACTGCTCAGTATTAAAATATGCACAAACTTCTCTTCTTTCCAACTCACCAAAACCAATTTTTGAATCACTCTGAGAATTTAATCACATTTCAGTTCTCTTAGCTAGAATCAATGGGTATGCTTCATACAATATTTACTTTCTGTGCAGGTACCAAACGTATATATGACAATCTATTTCATATACAGAGGACAACATTAGCTGAATGCTCTCTTATGGTCAATGACATATAAAATTCTGCACAGAGTATTATATCAAAGTGCACCTTAAACCCATGCTAACTCTGTACCGAGTGCATCAGACAAAATGGCAAAATTAAGCCATGTACAGAAGCTCTATTAACCACCAAATACTGGACAACCCAGAATAGCTAACAAAGCAAGCATAAACAACTCTGCCATGCAGAACACCTCCTAATACCCATCCTACTAAATTCCTAATAAATGAGTTGAAAGGCTGTAGGAAGGAGGGACAGGCTGGGACCTACGACACATAGTCAAGGCAAAGGACTACTCTTGGACAAGGGCTCTATCCAACCTGGGAGAAGCTTCAGGCTTACTCAATGTATTACACTATGCAATCAAACGCTTTGGCAAATCACAGGAACCCAGAAGAAGACAAGATGGGAAACAAATGCTCCTGACAAGCTGAGTTGCATTGCTCCTGAGACCAGTAAGAAGGATGCAATGAGCAGCACATTTAATTTTATCATTTCTGACAATGTATCCAGGCTAAACAAGCACATAATTACATTACTGAAATGTTCTATAGGAAAAATATGCATTTCACTGACAACCATTAAATGATTCTAAGAACTCTGACAGGATGGTTCGCAGAAAATACATGGGTAAAGTTTCTCAGGTTGTTTTTTCACATTTGCTATATTTCAGGTTATGTTTCAGCCTGTGTAGAATTGAAGCACTACACCCAATTCTCTTCACCTATACACATGCCTTCCCTTTCATGAGCTTAGCTGCTGCTCTGGATCACTGTGAGCTTTCTCTGTCACATCACAATCACTGTAATGAGAAAGCAATAGCTCCAGGACTACATGTCTGACAAACAGACACTTAAAATATTTTTCACTCTTTTGTTCGAGACAACAAAAGAACCCAAGGCTATGAAACCTGAATATCTCAGGTGTAGCATATATGGTGGTCATCTGAAAGATGGCTGTTCATAGAAAGAAAAACAAGATAAAATAAAAACCATCCTAAAACACAAAAGGGCATGATTCATTAAGTGGTTGCGTAAGACAGCAGTACCATAACACTGTTTAAGTCATCTTGCAGCAGCACGACACTGGTGTAAGAAGAGATGAATCAAATCCTGTGTTTTCATTTTAAATGGATGCTCAAGCATCGAACAGCAGGAAGAGCTACAGCTTCAAATAGCTCCTGACAAGATCCTTCCAAATAAAATTGTGAGGTTGAGTTTGGAGATGCAGTCACAGAACTCCTGTCGACGCTGGTAGGATATTTGCTACAGAAAAAAAAAAAAAAAAACCAAACCAACCCAAACATTTCAGAGGTGGTGGTGGAGTGAGATAGGATGACGCATTCTGCAGGGGGTGTGGAGAGGATGCCCACACTGCTCAGAGAGGGGTGAGCAGCAGCAGCACGGCTGGCTGCAGGGAGGACTAAGGCCACTTCTCCTCCCTGCTGTCTAGGACTTTTAACGTGCTTCTATACCAAATGTAGAAAATAATATATTAATATTACATTATTAAACATTGCTGCCTTGTCCCCAAGGAGTTTTTATCATTACTTTAAAGATTGTATTTTTATGCTGACAAATGCCACAAACTATCTATAAACTGTGGCAGTCAACTACAGAGACCTGTTCCCTGCAGATTTATTATACATCACAGATCCCCTCATGGAGCAAATTCACCTCATTCTTGAGTACAGTCCCTGGATCAGAAGCAAACCACGCTACAGACCACCTCTGAGGGCAGATACCTGGATGTCCTCCCTGGCAGACTGCTAGGGAGGAAGAGGAAAGGCCAAAGCTGGAGCTCAACGAATTAGCAAACTGGATTTGCAGATATTCTCCATCTGCCAACAACTGTAATGGATTGTGGCCAGGACATAATTTCTACATATGCAGGACACCCAGAATCAGCTAAGTCAATTTTGTTGCTGCACAGCCCAGATCTAAAAGATCTGCCATAAGGAACAAAACCAAGAATTCACCCCAGTGAATAAAAGGAAAAGGAGCTGGGATTTAATATAGCAATTTAGTGCAAGATGCATGGAAATGGGACACCTGGTGTGTTAGCCCTAATGTGCTTTCCTATGCGAGTGTGGGAAAGCATGTAGCTGAGCCTCCATTTATCCTTCCATATGCCAGATGTCTTATTTACCTATTTACCAGTGGGGTAATTGCTGTGGACTTAATGGGCTCTTTATCAGGTGCAGTGTTTTGGAAGTGTTTCAGGCTGAAAGGTGCTATCAGGTGCAAGGCACAGAGAGGAGCACGGGGTGAGAGACAGGGATGGCGTGATAGTGAAGGTGCTTTTCAAACCATTTACCAAATGAATCTGTAACCCTGGGCAATGCAATCTAAAGGAAATGGTTCTGCACAAACACAAGCACAAATGAAGCCCTGGAGTCACAATAAAACCGAAAGCAAGTGATTGTGACATAGATCACAATATTCCCTCTCCCTATCACATTGCATCATCAATGCTAATTCAATCTCTCTCTGGAGAAGGTGCAACTATCTGTTATCGTTATCTACAATTTAAGTACATTTCTACTTTTCCCTATATTGTTGCTTCAGGAATTTGACAGTGTTTTGTGGGGCTTTTGCTCCTGATCAATCCCATGTTGCCATCTGTCTGCTCCTGACAAGTCCCATTCAGGAACACACCCCTGCAAGTGCTTGGAAACCCTCAGGATGTGTAGACGGGTGTCATTTACTTGAGTTGATCTGTTCCCCAAACTCCCTTTTGGCATCCCTTGAACAGGTGAGTGTTCAGCTGGTATAAATCAGCTGAGCTCTCTTGGGACTCATTTACATCAACCACGAATCCAGCCTGAAATATAGAGCTACTTTCTCATGCATCAGACTGTCAGACTGTATCCCTTGCTGACAGGACCACTATCAGCAAAAGAAGTGGTAGAAACACCTAAAAAATGGTGCTGGAACTGCAATTTTGGCAACCTATTTGCATAGCAGGTGAAGTAGGGGCAGATGCTCCTCACCAGCCCTTGTCCATTCCCTAGGCACACTGACAGAGACAGGAGCTTGGTTTTCATAGAATCATAGAATGTACTGGGTTGGAATGGATCTCTAGAGGGCATCTAGTCCAACACCCCTGCAATAAGTAGGGACACCTCCAACTAGGTCAAGCTGCTCAGAGCCTCATCATGTTTCATTCATCAAGAGAGTTTCTTGTAATTATTGTAAAGCATTAAAAAAAACCCAGAAGTCACCAGGTGATAAACCCGAGATTATTGAGAATTTGGGTAGAAACTTTCTTTGCAAAAGTAGATCAGCATTAAATAGACACCCATCTTTGTGAACAGTATTCAAAACATATTAATTTGGGACAAAACATGAGAAAAGTCCATTTAAGGCCTTGACAAGGCCATCAGGTTCAAGAAGAATAAAGGAATAAATGTAAGAAAATATAGCTGCCTAATAACAAAATAAGAATTACTATTGTTACTAAGGGAAAAATAGAGGGATGTCAACAGATAACTTTGCAACAGCATAAACTGTTAAATTCACAGATAGTAAAGGATTCAGGGAAGACACTTGTCATAGGAACATGTCAGACCACATGAAGAACTATCCCTAATGAATGAAAATACTAAAAATTACAAGCAACGCAAATCTCTGAGCTCTGCCTAAGACACCCAGACACCCAGCTAACTAAAAGCTGGATTTAATCTAAATAAGGGCTCTATTTTCCCCTCCTGATTACATTGAAGGATACCAAAAGCAAGACTTCATTCTCTCAAGGGTCTCTTTGACTTCAGGGTTATAGAATCATAGAATCATATTACTTCAGGGTTATAGAATCATGTTATGTCTCATAATGAGGAGTTACTGCTCCGTTGCAGGTTTTTCCCCATCCCATTTCCTTCATCTTTGCAAAAATATATCTGTTTCTTCCAGAACGTACACACTGAAAGAACCAACCTGCTCAAACCAAGGGTGTTTGCTGTGCACGGTGATGGAACTTTGCTGTATGTACAAACCTCTCTATGCCACAGAGCACAGCCGAGGATGACAATGGAAATGAAAATGCACCGGGCAGTCAAAGGTCCCTTTGCAGTGCAAATGTAAACGACCCTGTGCAGTCACAGGAGCGTGACTACAGGGGATTAAGGGGACTTTGCATGATCTGGCTGTGTGGCTACAGCCCTGCAAACAGACAGGTGGATTAACCACACTAAGCAAACAGCCGGAGTGAAAATGAAAGCAGAGTTCGCTGCCCTCCACTGAAATTTCACTTTGTCTAATTTGCTTTTGCTCTGGTAGTTACAAGAGGAAAAATATGCAAAGTTCCCCCTTGTCCCAGCTGTCAGGATTGCAAAACAAATGAGAGATTTGAATAAGTTTAGTTAATTGTTATCAGTATTAAAGACACCTTAAGGGAATCATTCAGAGAAGAGAATAATTTGTCATAGATAACAAATTACATTTTCCACTATTTTCCTCCTTGGGAAAAATCTATTAAGACTTTATAATTAAAACTCCTGAACATAGTTCAACCAAATGTTTTTAATTGAAAAATGGTCTATTTCTTAAAATGTCCTCTTTTCTTTTTTTTCTTAAAACCACTATTTGCATTGCTGAGAACTGAAGATTACTAACAGACATTCTTCATCCAAATGGCTAATAAAACTTTTATTTACTCACTCAGCAAATTGAAGCCATAAGATTTGGGCACTTAACTCCATCTCTATTTGAAAATCATGGCCAAATTAAAAAATATACTTTCTCTAATCCCTTTTAATAACAGCAATAGAGATTACATGGGAAGATATAAAATGTGTTCAGGCAGGCTTGTGATTCACAAAGAGAATTCGCCATTCTCTCTGTACCCCACATTCATTAGACCAATCAGTCTACAGTGACAGAGATAGAGCATCCTTTCTGACTTGGGTTTTGGTTGTTTTTTTAGTTGTTTTTTTCTTTCATTTCACACTTTGGGATCATTAGTTTGCATCAAAGGCACCGCAGTTTCTGCACATCCATAATTAACGGAAACAGAGCAATAAGCTTAAAACAGATGACCACCACTACACTGAATTTGCTGTCAAATCTCATGTCTATAGGTTATAAACAGATTCCTTAGAACGATAAATTATTCGTTTACTAAGTTCTTACCACAAGTTCAGTGAGAATACAATGTAGAAGGTTTACTTACTGATGTATATAGGTATCCTTCACTGTTCATTGCCAGATACAATTTTGTTTGAACCCCCTGAATCGCCACCACTCGTAAACCCACAGGTATGAGATTAAACAACGCTAGGAGAGAAAGGAGACGGGAGAGCAAAATTAATCCTTCAGAGTATGCAGATTAGATAGAGAATTAAGCCATAATTACCAGAAAAAAAAAAATACAAAATGCCCATTCATGCATATATTAATTTCAGTGGTTGCTGCAGAACAATACTGCTACTATGATGTTCTTCTCTATCAATTTCCAGTAGCTCCAAAATTATCTATAGAGGGTATCAATGTATCTCCCCCATTCTGAAGATAGTGAATTAGAGGCACTGAGAGCTAAAAGGACTTACCTGCATCATGAGCAGAATCCAGGGTCTACTGAGTAGAGTTAAGCACACTTAATTTTTGTTTTGTTTTGGTTTTGTTTGTTTGTTTTTTTCTGACAGCAAATAAAACCAAAAATATAATCCAAAAAGAAACAAAAAAGTTTTCAAGATGACTAAAACTTTTTTTTTTTCTTTCTTTTGCAAATTCATATCAAATTCAGTAAACATTTTTGATTAAAAGGAAGGACGAAGTTAATCAAAGTTAAAAACCTTCAGGAGCATTTCAAAATGTTTCCACTCAAAACCCATCACTTTTTTTTTTTTCCTCTCTCTCTGTTTTTCAGAGAAGAATAGGTTTGAAAAAACAGAATGAAAGAACTTCAAAATTGAAATGACAGCACATTCTTTAGATCGAGCCCTAAATCTGTGCTTTCAAAATTGAGCTGCTTCAAATGTTCTGCTTGCGTTTATGCTCATATACATGCTAATAGTGGCAGTATTTATAAACAGAGAAAAATCTCTTCAAAAAAATGAAGATTCCGGTTTGAAAGTGGCAAATTACACAAAAAAAAAAAAAAAAAAAAAAAAGGCAAAGCTGCCATAGCTTAGATTCATAGATACATTAAAATGGAACACACAAGTAATAATGAGTTTAACACAGCACTCTGTGTTCAATATGTAGGATTAAAAATAAGGGGGAGTTAACAAAATTTTCATAAACTGTTATCATAACCCAAAATATCTCCTTCCAGTCTGTTGTATAAATGCAGAGGTAGGATGAGGTAAGGCCAAACTGGCTCTTATTTCCAATGGTTTATGACTTGGCTGGAAAACTCCAGCCTGCTTCAGACTGATGTTTGATATTTATGGTCACTGTCTGAAGCCAATTTAAAACTGAATTATGAATTTGAAATATTTTTCTTCTTTTCAAGAGGATAAGCTAAAAATTATGACCCATTACAAATTTCTTTTTCAGCCTGACAATCCCCAAATGATCATATTTAATTAAAAGGAGATTTGCAGCTTGCCAGCATTTAATACAGATCCTAAATTCTGGCTGTGGGATTGTCAAGCATGTATCAATAAAGGAAAAAACAAACGTATGGATGTCCTACTTCAATAAAGGCATGGCCAGAAGTTACTGTTGTGTACTGAGGGCAAAGGACCAAATGCTGGTGAAAACAGACTCTGTTCCAGCAGGCAGCTGGACCCCCAGCTCCATGTGCTCTCCCAGGTTAACTGAGCATCTCAGCCCCATGGCTAGGTGAAGAGGGGGTGCAATGGGCTCTGGGGGTCAGTGGGGCCAGCAGGTGAGGACCATGCTCAGGGCTGGGCTGAGCCTGCCCTGCTGTGCTGGCACACAGTGAACTGTGGGTGCTCTGCGCTCAGGCTGGGGCACCTCTGAGCACTGAATTCCCTACAAAGGTCAAATATAGCAGAGCAGGTGGAAATATGCAGAATTAATAAATAAACAGAGGAGATAATAAAGTCATACCTGGGTTTTCTTTTCCTCTCATACACAGGAGTGTACATGCAGAACAACCACACACACATGCAGCCCCTCTTCACTTGCCCCAAGCACAAAATCAGCACAAATAGCTTTCTCTTCACTGAAACTAAATCCTCTAGTTTTCTGCGTTCCCTGGCAAGCAAAACTCAAATTTTCAGTAAGGGAAATGGTAAGGGAAATGGAGCTCTCATTCATTCTATCAAATGCTTGAATTCATTTGGAGGAGAAAATATTCCCTGTCTGACTCTGTAAACGTTCTTTAGAGAGTCCTCTTCTGTAGCTCAGCCCCAAAAAGCAGGATCTGACCTCCCTGTAGGCAGGAGAGCAAAACGTAAAGCTCAGTATCTAGGCAGAACCTGAAGGTCTCTTCTGAAAGGTGTTTTCCTAATGGCATAGTTACAAGCAGGGCAAGAATGTGGGTATTTTAAGAACAAGGCTACAAGTATGGGCTCCACTATAAGAAGTGCTATGAACCTGTGAGTAGACCAGCTGAGGACAGAGCAATGCCTGGGACAGTCGAGTAGATACAGCTCCCAGCCACAAGCCACAGAAAGGTTTTAACGAGTGATTCCTGGCTGTGCTGTGCTTGGCAAAGTAAGCACAGATAAGAGGCTGAGCAGCTCCTGCTGGGGCACCGACTGCGATGGGTGCTCAGCTGCTTCCCTCAGCAGCTGAACACACTTTCCTGCCATAAACTTATTTGCTCTGTTTTGAGGTAAGATGAAGATTGGGCACGCTCAGAAACTGGTTTAGCCATCAGTGGGATCAGCAGCAGCTGCTGTGGCACAGGCTAGGGGAAGCTATGAAAGGGCCGTAGGGGAGTGACACTGGTTCTGCTGCCAGCTGGGGAGAGGGACTGGCTGCTGGAGAGGTGCACAGTCCATCTGTCCTACGCCAGCCCAGCCAGACACAGAGCCATGCTGCCCCAGCTGTTGCCTTCAAGGCCAGGAGACTGTCCTCTGTGGCTGCAGGCATTGCTCCCACCATCCTTGCACAACAGCAAGTTCAAGTCTGGCTCCTGTAAGAGTGGCCTGTCCGGGACCAGTGAATGTGGATGGGGCCAACAGCAGAGCCATGCAGCCCTCTTCTCTGCCAGCCCCCAGTGCCATGGCCAATGCTTTTGAGATACCCTCATGTGGGCAGATATGACAGAAATGGTGGCAAAAAAGCCACAGGAAAATTAATTGCTTGCTACTATGATCAGCTTGTGTTAGCATGAAATAATGCAAAGTTATTTGCTTCCTAGCCTTTGCCCGTTACATTTGTGCTGTTTCAAGTAAGGATATAATATCCATTGTAATGAAAAACTTGGTGATGCCTAAGGGACAGATGATCTTTGCTATGGTCCTTGTGCAACATAAGCTAGCAGAGAGTTACAGCTGCAAAATAAGAGGTAGCAGGCCACAGCTGGCTTTACAAACACACGTGTTACTGTGAGGTTTGTGCCACCCTTGCCCTGGCCGCCTGGACCTTCTTTCTGCACGTTACTGTTGCCCATATTTCCATATTTTATCAGTCTTCAAATCTCTCTGTCTTGGCAAAACTGGGGAATAAATTCAGCCTTGATTTAAAACCTTGCCTTATTTAACACATTTAATGAGGTAAAAATCTGTTTCTCAGCCATGAAATCCTTTCCACGAGTCACTTCCTCAAATCACAGGGACTCTTGGCTAAAGCCGAGGTCTGATGAGTGCTACGGCTCCTCAAATCCATGCCTCAATTCCTGCCTAAATTGTGCTCCAAAATCTCAACTTTCTTTTAAAGTCCCTGCAATCACAGATGCGACCTTGTTGCTGTGAGCCCTGCATGCAGCAGTGGGTCTGCAGAGCTTGAAATAATTTCTCCTAAGTCAGGAGCCAAAGGGGATCTTCGGGCAAACTTCCCACTCAGCTCTAGGGAGCACAGGCTGGGGAAGGTGGAGTCCTGCACCCAGGCTGCTGTCAGGAGCACAACACAGCCGCTGACAAGGGGGGTGCAAAGGAGCAGCAAACAGACTGGAGAAGTCTTCCCACATTTGGAGGGGACTGTAAGTCCCATGGCTTCCCTGTAGTGCATGAATATGGGCTGACTGAGAGATTTCTCTGCAGATACTGGAAGCAAGTAGAGGGCCTGATCTGGTTAATAATCTTGTGAGCGAGGCTTTGGGGGATGTCCCTTATGTGGACTTTGATTCACAGCATATATCAGTCTGTCTTATTAGCTGAATTAAAAATAATTGTGATTAAAATAAAATCAGGACTGCAGGACATCCGGGTCCAGACACTTACCTTATGTAAAAGATGAATATATACAAAAGCATGTGAGTTTTTTAATAAAACCTTCTGCTGTTCTGAACACTTAGACACTGCAGCTCAGCTGCCACCATTTCTGGGATATTTTCATTATACTTAAACATTCAGCATTTTAGAAAGTTGGTATCTGGCAACAAGGAGTTCTTAGGATTTGCTTTGTAATCTATCCAGTCACAGTAAATTTAAGGGCACAGTGAACACAAATATATCTTAGAAACAGACACATTTGCATTTCCAGAAATTTCATTTTGTTTCAAACCTCAGAATCCCTGTTAGAGGGATTCCAAGCAAATTATTTGAATGAAACAATAATAATAATAAAAAAATGGAAATTTAGATATTTACTCTAGTACATCAAAAGTTTATAACAATATCACAGATATAATTTCTTCTTCTTTTAAGAACTATAACTTAACTTCTATTGCCTATTTCTTCTTTTTTTTAAGGTAATTAACAGAACTACCCTGAAATCCTGGACGATCTGTACTGACCTTTTAAATCATTAATATTAGATCATTCACTTGAAAGAAAAGTAACGTTTAAGGTCCAAAAGTAACGTCCTTAGAGTAAATTTTGTGGCTGCATTAAGGAGAATTCAAGAAGATGGCAGCAGCTGCTCAGTGCTGTGCTGCTCTGGATTTTGTGCCACCTTCTCCATGAGTGAGGATGGGACCTCAGGTGTCCCTACAGACCCTACACGTGTGCTCTGCCCTAAGGCCAGCACCTTGCAGGGCTGCAGAGGAGCCCACTTCCCTTCTGTCATTCAAGTTAACACAGGGATGCAAGAAGGATTACAGAGACTGTGGGAAAAGGGTGGGAGCAAGTAATCGGACAAACAAAATCTGATATTTCCTATTGCATCTTGTGCTTACTCTGCCATATTCAAGTGCCCTGTAATATGAAATTTCATCTGAAAATGCTTTCCATATGAAAAAGATGGCACTTAAATGGGTGCTTTTTAATAATTAAAAAGAAAGGTCTGCCTGTTGATTTTCTCATTTGTAGTCTAAGTGGCCTGAAACTCCGTGTGCCTCCTAACTCTTTTTTCTGAACAGAAACATCGTTCAAGCTAAAGACTAGAAGTATGTGAAATGCTTAAATATTTTATTCATACACCTCAGACCTCTGCTCGATTCCTCCTCTTTTCTATTCATTCTCAAAGCTGTAAAAGAAAAACCAAACCAAAAGCATCCAAAAGCTTTCTCATGGAAAAGCGGAGGGAAATCTGCCCGAAAGCTGAGGGTATAATTAAGTTTAAAAGGCGTAAAAAATAATAATAATAGAGAAATGTGAACTTTAAGATGATGATGAACTCTCATTGTGTGAAATAACACGGCTCTGTTTGAATGAGCCCCTGCTTGAGAGTGGAGATAGCGTTATTCTATTTCAGGCACTCTGAGTAGGCGAGCAAATTTTCCTTGTTGGAAAAAAAAAAATCCTAATAAAATCCAAAGGACAGCAACGAACTTCTCTAGATTACCATGGAGACAACATTTGCTTTGTTTGTCATATGTGTCATCATTACCTCCTCTAGTTCATTATTTCTATAAGTGATTTCTAGTTGCATTTCTCTCAGACCCAGTAAGTCCGAAAGACTTCTGCACTGTGGGCACAGCGTTAATGCTGCTTCCGCTCACTCAGACATCCCAGGACAACATTTTGGATGGACCTACATGGGAAGAACGAGACACCACGATTCACAAACACACCATTTATTCTCATGTCACTTACTATAACTACTGTCCTCCTCTTTTGTTCCATCGATTGTTCCATCTGCTTGCAACTGCAAGTGGTATCCTTGCCTGCTGTATAGCTTTGTTACTATACCTTTAAGCTGAGGCTCTGCAAAGAAACAATAGTGAGATTAATGGGGGAAATCCTGATGTGCCATTCCAAGTGAGCAGGGTGATAAAAACAAATCTCCAGGTTTCTTCTCAAGGCTGAGATATGAAAAAGACCCAAAGCAAAAGCAGGGCATCCAGTTTTGCAACACTTTTCATTTAGGTTGAGATCAAATTTATGTCTATAAAATCAATTGCCAAAATGATGAAATGCCACTTTCGATTGCAATGTAGGTAGCACAGTAACATCTACTTCCAGTGAATACAAATTCCAACAGCGTGCTGCTTGGCCTCAGGAGCTCAGCCCTATCTCATTTAAGATTAGAAATGAGCTGGCAAAGAGTGCATTCTGCCTTCTAAAAAGGTGTGAGTTCTTAAATGGAGAGGAGAAAGAGGACTACTACGATAGCACTAATAAGAGACATAGTGCCAGTTGAGAGCCTAAATATATAGCAGCAAATGTTTAGCACAGGAACTGCTGCAGCTCTAATAAACAAACCCCCATTCCTCTCTGCTCCAAAGAGTACAGAGCATCCGAAGTGATAAGCTACTCAATGAACATATGGAAAATGAAAGGGAGAACCATGAAATCCAGCAATGTGTGGAACTGCAAAATAAATATTACCATACGGGTTGAGGTAATTACCTCATCAGCTAGAAGAAAGATCAAAACAATGCATAGTTTGGATAGATTCCTCTTTTTCATAACCATCCTCAGATTCACAGTTAGAAAGCAAGATATTTCATAGGGTTTCAGATCATTCTAACCCAAAAAGTATTCAGCAACAGGATCTGCTGTCAAGACTGTCATTTAAGATATCTAGGTAATGCATGGGGAGTAATTGCAAAAACAAAAGGTCTACTTCCCCTGAATCCCAATGACATCTGCATTGTAGTCATTTCACACAAGCAGGCTTGTCAGAAGGTGATGCAACTCGGCAGCCCACTCCACAACAACTTCCTTAGTTCAGAGATAAGCATACGGTGAAGGTACATGTCATTTCCAGCAGCTAATGTCTGGATAAGACTCCTTGTGTTTGAAATCAAAGACATTAGGCAGCTCTGCTACTGTACTTCATTTCAGTAGGAGCTGAAGGCAAAAGCTTAGAGTAGTTTGTGTGTGTACTGGTTCCTATTAGCAACCTTTAATAAGGGATGGAAGCACAATTCTTATCTACCAACTTTTATGGCAAGAAATGAACCAAATCCTCACTTTGGCTTTTTAGCCAGAACCCATCCCAAAGCCACTGGCAAATTGTGAGCGAGGCACCTCTTCCGTGGCTGCTGAGAAAGGCAGGCAGGGGAAGTGCCCGACAGCATCACTGTTTCAGCACAGCAAGGTGGTAGCAACATTACCAGAGGGTTTTGCTCCTCCCATGTACAAAACCCCACTCAGATCAGGGCCTGAGTCTTCATGCCTGATCTCTTGCACTCTGACACAGAGAGTGTCGCATCTGCAGGGCAGCTGCATGTGTGAGATTCCTAGAAAGGAGCAGGGCACCGAAGCAAAACTCTGGAAGGGGCCAGCGAGAGCAAAAAGCCTCATCTGCAATCGACAAATAAAGCACGGCACGGGCACTCTGTGAAGCAGGAAGACAAAAACAGATCTCTAGGCTGCCAAGTTATTTAACATACAACTGAAAAAGGTGTGTGTGTGGGAACTTCCCTTGCTAACATCTCCCCCACAAATAAATCACGTGTGTTTATGTACGTGTAGGTGTAACAGAGAGACAGACTACTGAGTTACCATTACACGGGTGTGTGAGGCAGGTACCAGTGGTGTGTGTTATCCAAATAAACCACACGAACATGAATGGGAAAGGGGTGCCCATGTCTATCAGACCATACAAGCCAAGACTGGCAATATCTGCACGTTCATTTTACTAGCTCTGAGACACCAGTCCCCTTTTCCACCACACCTGATGGACATCCCAGTTAGCATTAAATGAAACAAACCAACCCCCCAAAGACATAACCCTTGCCAACCTGGTCGCCGCCTTCGCCTTTTCTTGGAGCCAAAGAGTTTGACCCTGGAAAACACATTCAACTTGTTCTTGTCGCAGCTTCCCTTGCTCTTGCTGGGGCTGTTGACACACTTACAGGCATTGGACTTCTCCCGCTCCCTGGCTTGTCTCTTCTGGCGGATCAGGGAGC
>NW_008633110.1:0-1361 GCF_000691845.1 Merops nubicus | reverse complement strand
AAAGGCCTTTGTTTTATTTCTCTTCTTCTTTTTTATGTCCTTTCAACACTTATGGGCCAAATGGTGTCTCAAGCTTCTCTGATTTCTCTGGTTAGGTGCTTAACCTTGGGTTTGCTGTTCCCCAACGCATCTGGGCAGGTTGCCACCCCCGTCCTGGCCCTTGCTGAAGGCCAGACCCACACCCCAGCCTGCTCCCCACCTAGAGGGGGGTGGAAAGGGTTGTGCAGCACCAAGACATGCCCACCATCAGCAGGGGCTTTGAGGGCCCACTGGTGAGGCACTGTTGTGGAGGAGTCTCCTGAGAAGGTCTCCAAGGCTGTGGGACCTCAACCACTTCTTTACCTCTAAGGTGTGGTGCTGGGGTTTTTTTTGGGACAAATAACTTTAACTGATTTTTTTCATCCTCTTTTCTTCTTTGCAGAAACACGAAGCCTACGGAGAGGTGAGTGATGTTTTTATCAGCATCTTTATGCCATTGCCACGGGGAGACAGGTCTAAGTTGCCTCACTTAGAGAAGACCAGCTGGTACCTTAAAGCAGAAGGTTTGCACAGGATGGGTCTCTGCCCACCTGTGGGTCAGTGCAGAGCTTGGGCACATGTCCCCTTCCCCAGGGGGTTAAAATGGCATCCTGGATTCTTCACCCTCTGCCTCCCCCTCACCTGGGGGGTATTCAGGCCTCATTTCATCACTTTGGAGGCATCTTTTGTAGGTGCTACACAAGCTGAAGCTCCTGCCCTGCCAGGACCACGTGGACAGGGTTTGGCACAGATAAGGAGAGGTGTGCAGAGCAATATTTCAAGGGCATGTAGATCCCCCAGTAGCTCCACAGACAAGGCACATCACCTTGTCTGGTGCTTAGCAGTCTTGTTCTTTCCCTTTGGGCCAACCCATCATGAACGTGCTCGGGGCAACCTCCCGCTTTTCATTTGCAGGCAGCATTTTTCTCCCTCCTCGTGGTGGTTTTTAGCACTGTGGTCGTGGGGAGGGGTGTGTGGAGAGTTGTGGTGCAAAGCTGAGCTGTGGCTGCACCCCTGGCTCAGCTTGGGAAGGAGCCAACACCTCGCAGCATGGTGGTCACACCTCCTCTTCCATTGGTTTTCAGTGCTATGGTGGTCACACCTCCTCTTCCATTGGTTGTGTTTCAGTGCTACAAGATGAGCTGTCTGGAGATTGAAGGTCCACCTGGTCCCAAGGGATACCGAGGGCAGAAGGTGAGTCCCTTTAACCTGTGGGAAGAGAGTAATGCCCATGCCTGACCCTGCAGGGTGTCCACTCCACCAGTGGGAAGAGAGTAATGCCCATGCCTGACATTGCAAGATGTCTACTCCACCAACAGGTCACCCCAAGCTCTGGAGCTTGG
>NW_008633109.1:13945-36109 GCF_000691845.1 Merops nubicus | reverse complement strand
ATTTTTTTTTTTTTTTCTTTTTCAGAACACTGGTACTTATTTTTCCACTAATTAGTACTAAAAAATTATTCCATGTAAAGTCATTAACAGTGTTAGTAGCCTCACTAGAGCCCTCATGAACTTCCACTTTAGTTTTGATTCTTTAAAACAAAAGGAACATTTAGAAATAAAATACAAAGAGAAAATAAGAGAATAATATGTATATATAATAACACTATAAATTTTATTTTGATGGACAATATCCTGTCATATATAGGGCAATTCCAACCTACCACGTAAGAAATAATACAAATATCTTGTAACACACTGTGACATGGTTGTGATAAAACAAAGCTTCGAGCCAGCCTTGATAATATTTCAAGGATCCAAAGTATTAGAGCTACCAGTGGGAGACATTTCCCATTTAAATTTGTTAGATACTCTAAGTCCATCTTTTGCTGCAAGTATTATTTTTGCTGTGTGTTTTTTTTTTTTTTTGTATCCTTCAGGAGACTGTCACAGAAAGTGAACACCAGAGGCAATGGCTGTATTAAATTAAAACTCATGAATACAGGAAGCTAGCTTTAATATTACCTGACCAGAACAAAATGCGAACTTAAAAATGTTTAGCATTGTGTTTTGCTATTAGGCAAATATTTATTTTTAAAGACACTAGTTATTGATAGACATGAATTACTCTTTTTTTTTTTAAAGAGATTCTTTTGAAATCCCTAAACAAGTAAAAAAGTACATTCTGTGACTATAAGTTATAACATTCTTTTTCAGGTTATTAAAAAAAAAAAGAGATGCTGCATATAAACTGTTTTATTTTATGATATTATTATACTTTTTATTATTATTTTATATACCTCCAAAGAGAGTCAGTGGAGGGACTGACAGACTTAACCATCCTATTATAGAACAATTAAGAGATCAAGAAAATTGAAGAGAAGATCTGGCACTTGTAAGAAACAATCTGCTAGTGCTCTGAGAAAGTTCAATTTACAAACAAATAAATAGGGCATTGCTAATCCATGGCTATGAATCTATATCACAGAACATCATGGGCTCAGGGACTACACAAGAAGAAAAATAGCGTTACCTTTTCTCCCCATCACTCATGGTTTAAATAACAGGCCATGTGCTTTATTAATATGAAAGCAATAAGATTTGCCTCTGCTGTTGCTTCATTGTTACAGCCAGCGACCCAGAGGTTGGTTTCCTTGGCACTTGCCTGTCCTCTTGTGCCACCTGAGAGCAGTTCTCCACAAACCAAAGCAGTGCTCTGGGCTTCAGAAGTTAACTATGAATATTAGAATTTGTAATAGAGTCTTACTCCTTGAGAAAAATAAATACACTAAATTTAGATTTAAAACTCATTAATAAACTTCATCCAAGGATTTTTGAGTCCTGAAAAGATCCTACAATCTAGTAATCAGTTGGAAGTACAGTTTATTTAAACATCAAAGTACAATCAGAAGTGACTGCAAGTCTGTATACCAGCACACGTCAACTTCCTTGCATCAGGACATCCACTCGAAATTACAAAGTCTGTAGCTTATTTGTTATCTGTCACACATTTTACCTCACTGATTCATCTACTTATCATTCATTACACAAAGTAAGCAAACTGAGGGGAATAATCTCTTCACTTAGCATGCTAGATGTCAGCTAAAAAAAACTTGTGTCTGTCCGTCCATTTGTGGTGTAGGAGTGAAATGCATAATTGATCTGACTCTTCTTCCACATTGTTGAAAAATAGAAAATAACCCTGCTAACATCAACAAACTATTCAACTTCTCAGGCTGTAATGACAGACACTAATGCAACTGTCATCCTTCTTGTGCACAATGGCCTAAAATGAACCCAAATTTTAAAGCAAAACTAATCAAAATCACAGGGTAGCACAGGTAGGTGCTACCACCCCCCCCCCCCTTTTTTTTTCTGGGTCAAGGAACAGAGATATTCTTTAATAAGTGAATTTTGTACAGTTACTCAGCTTCCTGTGTTGACTTCTGCATGATTTGCATCCAAAAGTAATCCAATTGGCTGTGTTTGTGATCCAGGAACAGAAGTTTTCATACGTAGATCATTATGTCCTTCTCAGACGCAGACATGCTAGCACTCTCTTTCAAACCTACTTTCCCTCCCCAAGAGCTGGGAAAGCAACCAAGGGTTATCCATACTGTGCTTGTATTTCAACCTTGACTTTGACCCTGCAAAATCTGTAAAAATCTTAGGCAGATACTGCCACCCTTCCTTAAAGGCAAATTAAAATTACTTCATTTACCTGACGTAATGCGGGGCAAAACAACATTATGCACACCTTGACATATCAGAAGAATCCACATGAGGATGTGACTGCAATAAGAAGGGAAGCAGAATTTGTGCCTGGTTTTGCCATAGCTTATAAATATTTACCTATTGCATAAGAACAATTGACACAAATCTAGGGAGGTGATAAGGAGGCTGGGCTGGTTTGAGGACTGAAAATTATATAGTGATGTCTAGTCCCAGAAGCAGTTGTTTTAACTTCATCCAAAAAAGGAAAAAATGGAGACATAGCAGCACCAGGCCAGCCATACAAGACATGTCAGACCCACATTACATTTGCAGTAACTCTAAGTAAAAAAGAATACATTTTTCTAGTATGTGTATGCATACACATATATACACGTGTCTGCATATATGTATTATATACTCACATATATATACACACACACACGTATATGTAGGCTTGAGGCCAGGCAATAAACAAAAAGGAACTAGCAATGTTCACATGTGAGGAAAAAAGTCTGATTAGTATTAACTAAAAGTTGCTGGAATGATGGGAAGATTAAAAAGAATGTCTCAGGCATGCTACAGAATGAGAAGGAAGAGTCTTGTTCTTTTCCTGTTACATCTACTTCATTACTTTTAGTGCCCTGCCACAATGAGGAGGCTATTTTTGCAGTTGCCATGCTCTGTTGTGTGCCAGGGAACGAGCTATGCACCCTCCCCCATGCCACCCTTTGGCAAGCCATGCTATGAGCCTTCCCCTGGCTCTTAAAACATGTCAAGGAAACACATTCCAACTCCTGGGATGTCCAAATTCATGTGGGACTGCTGACACCCTGATGGGTTTGTTTGCAACCCTAATTTATTTGAATCTATTGTTTTGAAGAAAATAAGGGGCCCTTATGCCATTTAGGCTTCATTCTGAGATTCTTAAAAATGCAAAGCAAGTTAATCTCAAAAAAGCAAAGGAGGTAGGCTAGAAATAGTTATACATAAAAAAAAAAAAAAAGAGGGAAGGACTGAGTACTAGTCTATCCTTAACTTCTGCCTGCTACCAAGGCTTAGGGAGCGGTGGCATGCTGAAGGCAGCCAAGACTGGCACCACAGAGGCATCTATGAGACACAGACCTCCATATCAAACCAGGGTCAGCCTAAAGGGACCTTTTCTCCAGCAGCATCTGAGCATAGCCAGAATATTAACACATATATGAATTGATTTTCAAGCACATTCCCCTTTTTTCCATTATTTAATTTTAGGGGAATAAAATATCAATTGTGCGGAGCCATCTGTGAATATGTAAAAATAAATTTTTCAGGCCTGTCTAGGGCTTACACAAAGACTTGACATACTGATTTCTCACGCTACAGTGGAGGGAGAACTGAGATGGAATTTGCCTGACTTTCCATGTCCTAGGCAACACGGCTGTTGTTGTTGCATTTTTCATAGCTTGATTACAGTTTATAAATATGTCAGAGAAACCATTATCATTAAGATGCTGTGTTTCCACAGGGACCACACACTTGAAAATAAACCAACAATACACGTTACTAAGTTGGCACGTGGTATCTCCATTTTGCAATGCAGCTTTGCAAGCTGAGGCCCACCATACTTAGCACTTCTCCACTTAATTTGAATCAGATTAATAAATTTTAAATGATTGAGGATTCAAGTTGCAATTGATTAAAACAAAATTTAGAGATGGGTGAGCTTTATCCCAGATGAGAAAACCCCACTGGCAAACTAAAGAAACTACTCCTTAAACTTCCAATTGCAATGTGCAGAATGAACAAGTCTTGCCTGATTTTAAGCTGAAGGATTTTTGCTGCACATCTCAAAAAGTTAGAATTCAATTTTGGAGTCTGAAAAAACAGAAGAAAAAAAGGAACAGACAAATTTCTTACTGAAAGGACCTGTTTTGTTGAGTATAAGATGACTCAAAACTGAATTTCACCTTAACAGACAAAAAAGAAGCAAGGATTAACTAAAATTGGTCTTCACCCATGAAAGAAAATCATAGTAAGCTTACATCTACACTGTGTAATCAGAATGCAAAACCAACTATAGTATATATTCTAGGTAAAAAAAAAATAAAAAAAACCCCCATTTCTTCACTAAATGAAAAGGGTTGCTAACAGAACTGCTAAAACTTTTCAAGAGCTATAAACTTGGAATTACTCATACACTACTGGAAATGTTCAAAACTCATCATTTTATACATAAGAAACAAACCAACAGCATTGCCAGTAAAAAAACCTCCTCCTGAAAAGGAGACCTAGTTACAAGCATATAGAAGAAATTAATGTTTAAATAAAGGAAAAATTGAAAAAGTAGTTAAGAAGTGTGACCAGCTTGCACAGAAATTTGAAAACTCAGTGAAATCTCAACAGGCAAAATAATTAAGGACAATAAAATGGAATTTTTAATAAGAACAAGAAGTACCTGACCAAGGATTAAATACATTTCAAGATACAGACATAAATCATAAATAACACTAGAGAAAAGTTAAAATGTTCAGTAGATATTTACATTTTATCATTAGGATTATAAAATGAGAATGCATCCATTCTATATAATAAAAAACATTGAAAAAAACTTCGAAAAGGCCACATCTGCCAAGATCACATGTTGACATAAATGATCAACAAGTATGATTGTCTTACCTGCACCTCCACAAAGCGTAGAATTGCTTAGCTGAAGGGTTCTCCAATTCATTAACATTTATAAAATATTTTTGTTATAATAAGTCATGGAAAACTGGAAGAATTCCAATGGGTAGTGTACTGCCAAGAAGAAAATTCTGAGGCTGGAAAAGAAAATCATGCAACATGTGGCTTAAAAACTCATATAATCTTAATTTATTGAAGATTGACTCAAAAAATGTTGATCATTATGCAAAAATGATCTGTTAGTAGACAGGTTTTTATTCTGCAGCAATTTCTAGCAGGAAGGTAAAACCCTGGAATATCGAACTATAGGGGCTGAAGGATGCTCACAGCACGAACTTTTCTGGATGGAATTTTTCTAAACTGTATTCCTTACTACAGCTTATTAGGCTGGGAGTCTTTGTAGACAAATCCTCCAGCTAGGTGGTGGGTCCCTCTGACCTCAGATTTTATGGAAAGAGCCCCTAGTGTCTTCAAAAACCTAAGACACTGTTGTGCCAATGGGCACAGGTATGTAATCACACAAATAAGTCATCACCACAGTCACCAGGAGCATGAAAGCAGGATTCAGCCCCTGGAGATTAAATGAGTGTTTACAAATTCTTGTGGTAGCTCTGAGAATGAATGGAAAATCTGAAAATTAATTAAAAGCACAGCTTCACAGCTGAGACCTGGGACATGGCATTTCATCTGGAGGTAATGTTTATGAGAAATTATACTCTTCTCTTGGCTAAAGGGTATAAATTTGCAATTAATAATTGTGCTGTTATTAATCTTTGAATGAAGTGGTACATAGTCCTTAAATGGAGAAAGCATTCTAAAAGTAGATGTGTGTAGATGAGTACAGAATTAGGGGATGAAATGAGGAGAGCGGTAAGAAATGTTCTTAAAGGATTATTACTAAAATGCTCCTATTCTGGTCATGAATAAACAGCAGAGGTTTCCCCAAATGAAGCCTCTCAGTCAGCTGCAGCAGTAGCTAAGCCTGCTCCTGCCCCATACCTCCAGAGCCATGTCTGCTTTTCAGTTCTGGAAGATGAGAGCTCACTGTCTTGATTTCCCCATCAGCTGCTCAAGCTCAGTCCTCTGGCATTTCCATGACAAGCAGCATATTCTTTTTGCCACTTGTTGAGACTCAGGGTAGGGGGACAGGGGCAGTAGCATGTGTAGTCTGGAGCTAAATCCACGACAAAAGCCTGTCTGAGCTATCTCCTTGTCTCCTTACTCTGCCTTTGGTCCAGTGATGAGGAAACCACAAGCTATGGTGAAGAAACATTAGGGAAATGGGATCAGTTCCCACCACCAAAGTGCAGAGTGAAGATGAGTTTCACACAGACACTCTGCATAGACTATCTCCTTTATCTCTATTTTCCCATTGTCTGACACCACCAAAACCAATGAGGCATGAGGCCCTCACCAACAACTTCCTCTGGAAGTCCTTGCAACAGCCAGGAGCTCACACAAGTGTCTGCCCAAGAATCTGGGTTTGACACTAAAGGCCCTCCTAATAGCCCTGGTGCAAAGCTTCAAACCATTTTTTCCTGTTATGCACTTTTTCTCACTTTTAAAGTAACCATCCTGGATATCACTCTCTGGAACTCCCTTCAGAGATGTAATTGTCTAGGTAGAAGGAATTTTCTACTTTAACATTGGTTCTACCTAAGACACCCATTACCCTAAAACCTCCCAAAAGCCTTCTGAGTTAATTCTACAGGCCCTATTAGATCCAAGTTCCATGTTCAGTGAGAAAATGAAGTAATTTTATCTGCTTATCCTCACTGTTGCATGATGTGGGGAAAACACACTGACTTCTTTAAATGAAATCTAAGCGAGAAATTAAGTGTTAAGTGGCCAGGTTTAGCCCTTTGTAAGCCTTTGATTTAGCTACATATTCGGGATCATATAAGTCAGGAAAGAGCCTACTTGGGTTCCACACTCCTGCAAAACATAATGGGAAGCAACCAATTGCAGATGACTTCATTAAGTGGTTCACTTCATTAAGAGGTGAAGTTGAAAATATTTATCCATCACTTTCTTGAAGATCACAGAGTAACAGACAACTGTCCTGAGTTTGATAGGTATTTCTTTTCAAAAGGCAATTTATTACCTAGGAACGTGTGCTTTTATTGAAGAAAGCACTCTTGCTTTTTAACGACTTCAGCATTAGACACAGCACTTTGACATCAGTATAATTACAACACTGCCAGAGAGAATCTCAAAGTTCATGGAACATCAATAGCTTTCATGTTTCAGAGCCTAGAAAGTCCTAGCGCTCCCTGGTAGCATCAAGAGAAAACCTATAATGTCATGTGTAAAATGTTTTAGCCATTCCTTGGTGAACTTCATAAGTTAGCTAAGAAATATCTAACAGATGAAATGCATGAGGAATGCATATCAAGACCATTAGAATATGAAATTTTCTTTCTGGTTAATTTTGTGAGATACAAATTAACAATATATTTGTGATAGGAATGTTTTATTGATTCCACCGACTCTTGAGGCATCTTGACAGGATTTAAAGAACAATGTAACTGTGACTATAGCAGAGTTCAGAGGAAGCCTTATGGCCATGTGTTGCTTGGGCTGTAACCATTCCTTGCTTCTATGTTAAATTTTATAACAGCCTGGGTAAAGACTGAGGTATGCCCCTACAGAGGATTCAATTAAATCATCCTTCCCAGTCCTTCTGTGGAGACATAACACTTCAACAAACTGATTTTCCACACCTTCATGTAAGGGCTTTTTTCCTCCTGTCTCAAAAATCCTGTCAGCTGAAATAAGTGCTTTTACATACTCATTCCTTAACGTGCATTTGGAAGCTGTTAATAGCTGTTAGGCTGCGTTGTATGATTTAGAACTTTAAAAGGATGTCTGCACAGTGCTAATACAAGAGTAAGACTTTTATTTCTCATCTCATTTGTAAAAATGTAGCAGAAAATTATTATGAAGATTGATGGAGATGATCCCCAGCTTAATTGTTATAACCAAATGATCATTGCACACTGATGCATAAAATACAAGGTGTATCAGGCCAGAAAGTATGCACAGATTTTTCAAGGCCAGAGCAAATCACGTTAACTGTGGAAATGAAATCGATTACTTTCACTGACTGGCCTTTTCATAAGACTCAACTTTCACTTTCATACAGCCACACAATGACCACAAATTTTTAAATTCCTGTCCTGACTGGACTCCCTTAGTCAAAAAGTGGAAGACAAAAAGAAGTGAAAAAAGCAATTTAGAAACAACAGAAAGCTAGTCAGTAAATCATAAGTCAAGTCCCTGAGGAAAACAGCAAACAGGGCATTTCTAATATACGCTCCTGATAACTCCAAGTAGGGCAGCCCAATGAAGAGAGCACATTAAGAGGGAAACAGCTAGTGCTAAGGACTCAAAATTCAGATTACACCTGTTTTGTGATATTTGAATTTGCTCTATTTTGCTCCTGTGGACTAACAATGTGCTAGCAGCTGGAGTGCATGTTCCAGCTAGGTTTCAGCTGACAGAGGTTTAGCACATGTGCTGCCACACCACTTAGCAAGGGGAAGAAAAGTCTGGTAAGCACAGGATTGTAAAGTCATTCAACTTAGAGTGAACTTCTGATCCAAACTGAAATGCTGAGGTGGATGTTCCCAATGTTTTGATATACAGAGACACAATGGGCGGTGTAGCAGAACAATGCTAACATTGCAATTACAGTCATCCCTGTGCTATATTACTGTGATTTCTGCAGTGATGGTGACAGTAGTATCTATCCTGCACACTTTATCTCTACTTTCACCCCGCTAGCACATGCTGTTATCATCGCACAGCCTTTCCCTTCCAGGAGAGGGGAGGAGGGGGTGCTTGAGTTGAACCAGGTTCTGCTCAGGTTTCCTTTCTGCCTCTCTATCAAGTGCCCACCAGTAAAGCATGCTGGCTTTGTGCTGGCTTTATGCTGGCATGGCACAGCTGCTGCTTGGGAGAACTGTCCCAGCTTTTGAAAGGAGCTGCTGCTTGTGAGGAAGTCCCATATATAAAATGGCACAAGAAGGAGGATTATCCATCTTACATCGTCAGTGAAAACGAGCAGATAGGTCCATCTGAGATCTCACCCAACCTCTCTTCCCTTCACAGGCTCCACAGATCCCAGCCAGCCCAGCAAAGGACCTGCCAGAACAGCATCATGGTGATCTGTGGTCTTGAAGCCTGAGAGAGGGGCAGGAGGTTCACTGTTATGAAAGACTGCAGTGGCACTCTTCATCACTAGGGGACAGTCAGTTGACTCCAAGCAAGACGGACAGCTTGTGAGAACAAGACTAAAGGACTTAATTTCCATTGAGCAACATGACTTTCTTACCTAGAAGAGAAACATTTTGGCACAAGGGCTAATCTGGAGCAAGTACCATTTTTATCTAAGCCATGTGTTACAAACCATCTAATGTAGCTAATTTAGCTGTTTTCCATAGTGCACTTCTCTGTAGAGTATTTACATAACAAGGAGCTAGTTGTGAGAAAGAGAGAAGTAAAATTTAATGCAGAATCATTCAAAACTCCCTGTCAGTTCTCCTTGATGTGCACACCTTCATCTGTGAAGGGCATGAGAGGAGGACATAAAAGCCATTTTATTAAAGATCAGTGCCTTTTTGTTCCCCCCTTCCTCTCTGAGCTCTCCTCTTGCTTGTAACACACCACAGCCACCGATGGGGACTGTTGTGTAACAGTCTTGTGGCACACTGCCTCACAAGTCTTACCCAGTCTTCTTACAGAGTTCAGCCTGTACCAGTCCTTGTGGAATAGCATCCCCTGTTTTCACACTGACGAACTGACCTCCTCCGGCTTTTAAAGGCTCTGTGAGTCTGGATTAACTGAGGTGTCCATACTGCTTTTAGTTACAGCACCCTTCATTTGAAATAAAGACCAAAGAAGTCAAAGAACAGTACTCTGTCAGGGTGGGCAGTGGACTCTGGGTTTCTAGATGACAGCCCACAAAGAAAAAAATACAGGTGCAGTACACAGAGAAAAGCTATTGAAAAAATACATATCCTACATACTAATGTGATACTTCCTGATTCTGGTCACACAGGTGGGGATGTTTTCCATCAGCAATACATTCTCTAAATAACTAAGGGCATTGGCAAATGTAGATCAAATTTCCATGTGAACAAAATGCCATCAATGGACAGCTTAAAGAGTCACCTGGCTGAAAATGGCAGCTTTATTCAGCTATCCACAGTAAGCAGACTCATACTGGGTGTTGTAACTAATATTCATTTTTTCAATAATTTAAAAGGTATTACCTCACCAATTTACCACTTGCATTTACAGTTCACTAAACTTGATGCAGTTATAAAAGCTATATCTGATAAAATCATCTACTGAATAAAATTAATGAAATTACTTTCATACGCAGCCTGGCACTGCTTTAGCTTTAAAATTTAATACGAAATCTCATATATGAATACTTTTTACATTTATTTTATTGTTATATATGATGAAAAAAATAGTCTCTAAAGGCTTTTGGAAAGGAGAATTTTCAGAATCAGTTACAGTTCTCATGAAAGGCTCTGCAGTAACCACTCTGGAGTCTAAAAGTGCTTTTCCCACCTTCCCTTCAAAAATCAGTTGTAGTATGGGGGCATGAGAGCACCAGCTCCCTACACACAGCTTTCACACTATTCTTTCCCAGTATCTCTGCCCATCAACTGGAGTAACATCTAGGTGTGGGAAAATAGCTGGCTACATCTCCATGCACATTCCTGCCTTTTTAGCTTGTAAAGCCAAAAAGATCATACATAGTGATAGGGAGTAGTATGGGACATAGATACCTGTGGGGTTACAACCTCAGATTATTTCGCAGGTTGTTAAGCAGCTGCCTAAAATATCCTTTCTGTCTCCTACTCCTTCTTCTCACTCACTCCTCCAGAAATTTGCACAGAAGAAATGAGCTTAAGCCAGGAATATGAAAGAGATCTGAATCTTAATAAGCAAGAAGCAGCACTGCTTGTCCTTAACTAGATCAATCTGTAAAGACAAGGTTTTCTTCTGTGGTTGGGAAAGTGTGTGGAGAAAGCCACTACACTGGTTAAGGGCCACGGGAAAAGGATGCCTCGCAAGTAGCACATTGAGTACATCACAGTGGCCACGTTCCCAAGGGCAATGAAGTGTTCATTGAAATCAGCCTCTATGACAGCTGACACTGCCCATCTGCTTGGAGGCTAAAAGACTCTCCCTTCTAAGTGGTGCTTCACAGCTGTGTTTCATCCATCTTCCCCAAAGCTCCTGAGAACCTCCAAGGATCTCCATGCAGCAATGTCTCCTCAGTGGCCCCACTGGCGTCACCTCACTCACCCTGCAGCACGTCTTTTCGGCTGAGGCTGAGAGCAGTCTACCAAGCGGCAATTAAGCTGTGTAAACTGGACAAAAGTGGATGTTGAATCACAAGTTCTTCAGGACCATGAAGCAATTTGATCTGTCTGAGGAAGTCTGCTGCAGAAAGCAGATTTAAAAGGAGAGAGTCACAAACAGATGGGGGAGTGCAAGCAAAGCATTTCTCTGACTGGAGAGCATCTGGCATACCATTAAGCTACACTTAAATAACTAACGAGCTAAACAAAAGTTTTAAGTAGCACATGATATGCATCTTTTGAAAAGACCTGAAATGTGACAGCTGAAGACAAGTTACAGGATGTTTAACTACTGGAGATCCAAAGACGTCCAAACAGATGCTTAAAACAGAGGCAGCTAGAACCAAAGGAAAACAAAAAAAAAACAACAAGCAGAGACTGTTCAAGTCAACATGATAGATATGATGGAGAGATGGGCCTGCTACCATAAAAGATAAAGATAATTAATGTATTGCAGATTACAGTACTTAAAGGAGAGCAAGAAGGCTGAGAAGCTGAGCTCTATTCCACTATATTTTACTAGGCTTTAAAATTTACCCATCTCTAAGACTAGATGCAGCTCTGCTTATCCATTACCAGACAGTTTTGCCTCTGGGCACAAAAGCTGGACAATTAACCCCACAATAAATGTCTGCAGTCACCTAAGTCTTTTACATAGAAGAACCAATGCTTATGCCACTTTTTAGAAACAGAGAGGTAATACAGCTTTTGTGCAGCTCTGGAGTCCTTAGCAATTCTGCATGCCTCTCAAATCCTGAGGAATGAGTCTCTTTGGATTTCTTTTCCAATTTGTTACAAAAAAAAAATTATATTTTTTTCTGGTATTTTCCACATTTACATTCATGACCTTGTAGAATACAGCCAAAATGGGAGATGGACTGTGATCCTGTGCCATATACTATTGAATTAGGGGGAGTCTGGCTCAGAGGACAGTCTGTGTACTACATGGGGTCATAAGAAAGACTGATAGCAATTCAGTTAATGTTAATAATTAGAAAATAAAACCCCACACTTAGATGAGAATTATTTGTAACTAGATGTAGCTGTGCACTTGAACAAGAGGTGCAGGTAATCTGTTTCAGGACATTACCAAAGGAGTAAAATAGTATTTTCCCACTGCTTACATTATTTTAAAAATAATGCAATTCTTAAAACAACCTTTAGGACAGAAAGACTCTTTGCCTGTAGCTTGTGTTTGTATTTCACCCATATTAAGCAGACTGGCTCACAGCTGGCTAAGAATCATCAGCCCAGAATATGCTGCTCTTAATTTGAAGATGTCTTTGTGTTCACTTTCTTAGTGGTTAATAACAGCTAAATAAATACAATAATTAAAAAAATGCCTGCCTAATACTTAATTTGGACTTGTCTCATAGAGTTTCCAGCTATTAGTTCTTGTTGTGTTTTTCTCTGCTAAATTAAGGAGCTCTTTTGTATCCATTTCCTCTTACCATGCAGCATTTATACACTAATCAAGTTACTTCTCAGTCTGCTCTAGTATAAAGAACTTGATCTGCAAGTGTCTCATTATGCAGATTTTTTTTTCTTCCCCTTGAGTAATTAGGATTGCTTTCTTCTTTATACTCTACAATTTTTACTATCCTTTTAAAAAGTATGAAATGGAAACAATTTTCAGGCTCTGACTGTTGTACTCACATAGAAGATCACCTTGCTGCTTCCACATGTTCTTGTTCCCATGTCTAAGGTGCATGCTAACTTTCATGCCCCTGCAGGGACCCTCACACTGACCAAATGCCCCCTCTAATCTCTTTTTCAGAGTCACTCCTTTTCTTTTCCCACTATTCTGTATGTTATTCTATGTTTCTAAGTGAATAATTTGGTTTCTTCTCATATTAAAATGCATTTCATTTAAATGGACTCTGTTGCTTAGTACTCCTGATCTCTCTGAAGGACTGCCTCTTCTTCCGTTTTTGGTACAAAACGTCTCCAATACACTTGTAAATGTTAGGAGCAGGAATTTAACATTCACTGCTGAATATGTTGAATAGTGAATTCAGCATTGACCTCTGCATAGCCTCCCTCAAAGAGTACCTTCCTTCACCGATTTCTCCTCTCTATTGTATTTTTTCAAATTTGCAAGTTATTCAGTATTTTACTTGCGTAACCTGTTCACAATTGAAAATATGAAGGACATTTTGTGCTCTTGTGGCAAGACTGGCAGAGACAGTTTTAGCTGTCTCTTTTTGCCTTTCTTTGTAGTGCTATGCACTTTATAGTATGATTCACTTACCAGGGACCATCCAGGCGTTTTCATCTAATGAAATCTCTCCTGTTGTGCTGAAATGGGATGTGGCTGAAGCTCAGTGTAAGTCTTGCTCTCCTCCCACATACCAACGTGGGTCTCACCAAGTGTCTAAGGTCCACCCATCTCCAAGCATAGGGACAAGACTCCATGGTCTGAGTGGTCCCACTCAGTCCTTTATCCATGGCTTAAGCCACATTCCTATAAGCTGTCCTTACTTCTATATATTTACCTAGGTTGTTTGGCTGAAGGGGAAAGAAGTGGTGATGCATGAGAAGACTATATGGCCATCCTGGTCAAAAACAGAATTATGGTCTGGCTTTCAAGGACTGTGTTACACCCTCCCAGGGCAGAGCCACATCAGCCCTAAAGTGGGTCAGTGTGTGCTGCCATGAAACCACCACCCAAGGAGCTATACTACACCAGAAAATATCTACAGACACTGTGCTCAAGGTCTGCCATATTGAACTGCCTAAAAGTGCTGCCTGACCACAGCTGAATCCTGTCAAAATAAACCAGATCAATTATAACTCCATCTATGGAGAAAGTAATCTTAAACTGGCCTCAGGTCTGTCTTCCACTGCAATCTTCCAACAACATCAAGCGCAAACTTGTTGAAAGGCTTTAATTAATTTTCAGAGCCCAATCTGAGTGATCCCATCCAGCCTGTCACCAGCATATGAGGAACACCAGGAACAAGACAGATGCCTCACCAGCCAGCAGTATCCTGCTCCTAGGCCACTCCCAGCGGGTTGTTAATACCAGTGAAAATTAACAGAGTTGCAGTCACACCCATTTCATCCATCTGGGGTATCACATAAACTGTACCTAAGGGTCCTTCATCTAAGCAACAGGAATAAACCAAAAGCACATAAATGTACATGGCTTTTTAATAGACAGGTATACCTTTTAGGGGTAGATTCTGCCCTTCTAGCAAGTTCCTGAAATAGCCCTATCTCTGGATTTGGGAAACATGCCCAATCCCTAACCTTTTAAGCACCTCACTTTACTACGTGTCAGCTGTCTAATAGGTCTTGTACAATGTGGGCATAAACACAATGTTAATGGTATAGTTACACAAACACTCCTCTGGCAGCAAAGCTGGGTCAAGAAGTTCCCCTTCCTCTTGGTCCAGCTCCAGCTTTAGCATTTCTTCACCATACCCACCCGGCAGTCTGAGGTGGTGCACTCGTGGTGAGATTGTTGAAGTTACCAGGGTAAAAAAAAAGAAACAAATCAGAAAAACCTCTTTTATTGCAGTCTCTTCCTCTTAAGCAAGTAAAAAGAGGTTGAGAGGGCAGGTAGAGTAGAAATAGAAATTTGAGAAAGCTTTTCCACAAATTTCCATTAAAATAGAAGAGGGCAGGAAAGAGTTGAACTGACTTTGGCATCTTTACCAAGAATTCACACTCATAGCTGCACATAGAGAAACACACATCAACAGAAGAAACCGTTCGCCCACTTGTGTTAAAGCAGTCAGAAGCCTTGCCAGAGACAGCCGAGAAGACAGTATACATTCAAACTGCAACAAAACTACTGGTTAATGTTCCAGGCAATTCAATATGAGAGCTGGCTTAAGGTTTCTCAACAAAAAAGGAAACAATTATAGTCATAGGATGACAGCATGACTAAATCATTAGGGCAACAGCCTAAACAAGGTAAGGGCTCCCAACCGGTTCCTCCAAACACCACAGGCTCTGCTCTTGCAGGGCAACCAGGAATGACCAACAACAAAACTGCCAAGAGAGGTGTGACTTGGCTTCGCTGCACTAAAGCTCCCGTTTACAGAATCTCTCTCGGAAGTAAAATGACCTCAACCCAATTTAAAGTAATGAAAGTGAACTGAATTAAGAATTCTTGAATCCAAAATAAATCCCTAGATTGTTTTCATCCTGTTTACAGAAGTATAGGAGTAAAAGATTTCTGGCTCTTCACACAGCCTCATCAAAATTGTCTGCTGTACTGATCAGCCTAAGGACAAACAAAGGTCACTGCTCTGCAAATTGCTAGAAAGTTGCTTAATTTTCATCTCAAGTTTATTCTTGGCCAATTTTTCCCCACTTATCTTCACAAGAACACTGTCTTTTGGGTAAAATTGCTATTCTGCTTTGCTCCATGTATTCTAGGAAATAGCTTATCTTTGCACAGCCATCATTTTGCTAGAAGAACAAGCCAACTTTTAAAATTTTTCTTTCAAAAGGAAAATAGCTTTCCACCCAACCTATTCCAAAAGTCTCTCATTTCCTGCTCTAATTAGAATCCAGCTTCCTTGGGCCTGGATGACCAACACTGCACATGGTATTTCAGACATTGTTTCACCGTTGCCCTTGACGAGGAAATCCATTTTAAAAATTACCTTAGATTTACACATTTAAATTTTACTGTTATTATCTGCACCAACAAACTTAAAAAATATCAAGATCATTTTCTGAACTCATACATCGGTATTTTGACACAAACCTAGGAAAATTAAGATTTAAGAATGTTTTCCCTCATACTGCATTCTGAGACAACATGGTCTGATTTGGAAACTAATGAAAAGATCTCTCTGTGTATATTGTTGTGTCAGGATCAAATAATTCATACTACATACCTTAAACAATATAATCGACAAAGAAATAACATGCTTCTTAGTTTCAATAACCTTTTCTAAACATCCTACTCAAGGTTATGGGTAGGTTATAAAGATTGTTTCTGTTTTTCAGAAATTTAAAACCTGTGCAAAAACCCATAATGGAGTACAAGGCACTGTAGCGGTCCTTAAAGTGTACTTACTTTTATCTCTGCATTTAATTATTTCTTTTAAATAATTTTACTAATCTCTCCAATTGCTCATGCTTTTTTCTTGTTAAAGTGACAAAATGAGTCAGCTATTACTGCTTTAGATTTCGTTAAGTAGTCCCAGGATGCTGCCAATAGTTGTGCAAAACTTAATGGCCAGAATGCATTTATTTATCTGCTTTGTTTCTTGATTCCTGTGAACGTAACCTGCATCTGTCATTAAAACAACAGCCTTACACACCACCTTTTGGAGCGGAGCTTTATGATTTTGTGGGGTTTTGTTGTAATTTGTGGTTTATGTTTTGGGTTATATTTTTGCAGTAAGACCTCTGACTCCATGACATAAGGGGGTGTGTATGCACATGCTTACGTGTCTGTCTTCTGCTCAGAAAGCAACTTGTGAAAAAGAAGTTCTGTCTTAAGAAAGAAAGAGTGCTATTCTAATTTATAACACTATGAACATAGAATGACCAGTGAGAAAGTCATTGGGTAGAAAAAGCATGTACCGCTTTAGTTGAGCATTAATTGCATCCCTACATGACTGATTGGTCACCTTTTGACATTTGAGATGTGAATCAGAAGGCTGCCATTTTAAAATTGGCAGAGCAACTTTTGTCCATGGTCTCAACGTTTTACAGATATTAGTTGTCAAACTGTGTCCATGTAAAAATTACTACCCCATCACAGCACATATATATTTCTCCCTCAAACAGAGGAAATGCGGACAGGCTCCACAAAGCAAGCTCTAACAGAGGTAGGAAAAGACTCCTGGAGTCTTGTTTACTGTGGTACCACCTCCTCAGAATGAACTCCATCACATGTTATAGATGATATGCAAGCAAAATGAAAGCCTAAACTACAGCTTAGCAATTCAATTATCTGAATTCTGTTGGGGGAGTCTTGAGTTACTTGTAGGAACAGATATCTTCAGTTTTCTAAAACAGTGAAGGTTAAAGAAAAGTAAAAAGGTATGTTCTTACAAGCTATTCTGCAGGGATTTATATTTGCACTCAGTTGTCTCACATATAGCTCTGAGTGCATTCACTTGTACTGTAGAGTTCAATAAGACTTGGCAGTTAAAAAACATCACAAAAATTAATATAATATTTTCACAAAGATTTTTTTTTTTTATCGCTTCTCTTGCCTTTTTGGACCAGATTTAGTCTGCTGGAAAGGTAACAAAAAATACTCTTTCATGTTGAGCTATCTGCACAAGGCACTAACATTTAGCTTTGTGAGCATCCTGAACACAAAAAGTTACATACTTCATTTTATTTTTAAATCACAGCATGTCAAAATGAACCATGTAGGATAGCAGGGACTCATTGCTTCATTCCTAACAGTTATTGTTAGCATTCTCTCATTTCCATTCATGCATACTTTCTGTGAAATAGAGGGCCAGGTAACAAGAACTCTGTATTCCATAAAGGAAATCTTTCTTTTCTTCTTAAGAGACACTCTAAATACTGCATCTAAACCCCAGAAAGTCAATTTATACCACCGTCTTGCAGCTTTAGGACCCAATTTTGGCCTCCTTTAGCAAATGCAACTCTCTTACAAGTTGATGCAAATTTTGATACGAGAATTGAGATAAAATTCTAGCAAGCCTTAGTGAAAATGAAACCCTGCAGTTTCAACCCCAAATAGCTCTGGTTTCTAGGATGCTTAGAGAATGTTGCCAGCCATGGGCAAATACTACTGCTATATCTCTTCCAGAAAGTAAGCGTACTTGCCGTATGTATATATTAAAAATATAGACATATTTGAAAGAAAGCTTTTTTTTAAAAATGCCAGAAGTTCCCCCTCCCCCTTGTAAGCAGCACAAAGGCTGTGTAAACTGCTCCCTGTGCCATCAATCATGGCTGGAGAACAGGAATGCTGCTGCCAGCAGTTGCTATTCTTCTGATACACCAGATACATGCCTCACATTCCTGCGGCAGCTGACACCACAATTAGTCCTTCTATAGCCAGGAGGGGGTGGGGAAGGAGGGAGTTCTTCTGGTGTACATTTGGTTTCCATGGATAAGCCCTGTTTCTTCTGCAGCAGCACTGTCAGCCATCCAAATCATGAAGTCTTTATACTCTAATTCTATTTCTATTCATATGTAACTTTGGCCTTTTAGTAAAGATGTCCGATAGACAGATACTTAACGAGTTTCAACTTTGTTTTGTGAAACTTCATGCCAGTGAAACTGGGCTGAGAAAAACCAGCTTTCTTAGAGTCACATTATCTAGTACATGAATGAACTGTTTACTGAAATAGGGGAAACTTTTGCCTTCTAGGATTTTTTTTTTCTTTACACTTTTCTTGTTTGAAATGATCTCTGACTAAGGATAGTTCAGAAGACTTGAAGATTTACTAAATGCTTGACTTTGTATAAAGCCATAAAGCAGCAGAATTTGTGTAAATACACAGTGGGTGTTGATTACTAATAGAATTTGTCTTGTATTTTTCTCTTAACATAAAATCACTCCCGTGACCACAACAGTTTGATAATGTCCAATATCTCAAAACAATTGAAGGTTCTGTTTGGTCTCCAGTAACAAAATCTGAAAACACATCTATAACTAAAGTGTTCTATAGATTTTAAACAGGGATATAAATATATATAAATAGACTAATCACAAACTGGTTCAAAAATTCTATGTTTAAGACAGAGATGCATGATTTTCTTTTTAATTTTTTTTTTTAAGTAGATAAAAGTTGCATTTTAGCACACGTTCAGGTATTTCTATTATATCACAATGAATGGAAAATTTGTGCCTAGAGTTGTGCCTAGAGGTCAACATCATTTCCATTCACCTCAATTGGAACAGAAGTTGAGTAGGCTGATGCAGAGCTGCCAAGACTGTTGTTTCGCCTGCAGGCGACATAATTTTTGGCCTTCTCAGAAGCCAAAAGGGAAGGCAGTGCAATCTATTGGCTTGCCTCCAGCTCAGAGCTCAACATGCGTTGGGGGTTTAATAACTTGTGTGCATTATGCAATAGCTTCATCACAGCTATGTTTTATATAAAAGTTATATTCTGCTTCCCTGACTGAACTCATAATCTGATTATCCAAATTCAGATTTCCCAGAGGCTCTTTTAAGACTTTCCAAACAAACATTTAATTCCTTTTCCTCTTATACCTGCATTTCTCATGCTATCCGATTCAAGACTGACATTTGCTATGAGAACAACCAGAAAGTACCTTTCTGTCCAAGAGGAGAACGAAATAATTTCTGTAGAATACTTACCCTTCCATTACAAACCCTAGACTCTGCTACTGTTAACTGTGAATAATCACACCCAGCTCTTAAACAATTTGATCTGCTTTTAGGTTTCATGTTTCTAGCTCTGGAGGAGAAACTGGGACAAAACTAATATTTATTTCCTCTTCTTCTCATTTGTACCCTGCTTACTGACCATGATGAGAGAGAACTGTGTCCCAAATATAGCATGCAGGTTTTATTACTCCTCATTTGAATTCTTACATGGTACATGATATTTGTATCTTAGGCTCTCCTTAGGAGAATATGTTTATCTCTACACCACTCAAATACAGAAATGCATAGTAAAAACTAGATTTGCATTCTGTTTTCTCCCTCATTAATACATTAAGCAAATATTAACATAGAGTTAGTATGATCAAATGAGTAGAGCAAGCATTCATCAGACCAGTTGCCTTGCACTGGTGCTGCATTTCACCAGACTAGTTTCTCTGAGGGGAGCATTTTCCACCAAGATTTTCTCCTCTGTGAGCATCTTAAGGTGCTGCAGAGCCATGAAGTCAGCCAGTGCTCCAGTCCTCCTTATTATACATCCACTGTTCATTGAAAGAAGGTTGAAAGAGCTCTAATAAATAAACTGAAAAGGATTTTCAGAAACACTCTATACAAAAAAAGTGTAGAAAAGTCAGAACACAACTGACCTCCCCAGCAAACCTGTGGCTGAACTAAAGGACACCTTCACAGTTCCCTACTCCAGCAGCGACTCAGCTTATATAACCACTGCTGAGAGTGTGCCAGGCTCCCCAGACTGATGAGCAGAGTTGGCATAAATTTCAACTATGGAAAGAAAATCTTTTTGGTGAAGCACTGGGGTCTGCCAGAGGCATGAGCCAAGCTAAGCCCACATCTCCTCGGACAGAGGAGAGCTCACTAGAGGGAGCACACACACCGCTGCCTCCCCTGGCTATCACTGTAATCTGCAGAAGGGTTCCGGCTCCAATTTTCAAGTCTCCTCAGCTGCTGAAAGTGAAATGAAAATAATAAATCCTAATGAATAGACATAAAAATCACCATTGCAATTTTCCGGGGAGGGTTTTCCCTTAAAGAAATTTGGTTTTAGAAGCAAGTCTGAGTGTTCTGATGGGAAAAATAGAATACTAATAAAAAGATGAACTTTTTAATGAGTAAATCCCATCTCCCTTTCCAGGAACACAAAGGTATTTTTTCCAACCTTTCCTGTTTTCAACAGTTACACTGGGAGAATAAAATAGTCTTGTTACCATATGGTCTGAGCAAAGAAGAGGAACTAGGGAATCTTGAGAGACTGTGAAATGAAGACTTGTTTTTTCCCCCACTTTTCCTCAGTTTATTTTCCTAATCCTGTATTGCTGATAGTTTCTGGTGTAAACAGTCACATAGCCAAATGATTAAATATCATCACCAGGGTCTGTTGGGCAGCAGCAGTTCTTCTGGAAATGGGTACTGCAAGCTCAGGTGGAGACTGAGGAGACCGCTATGGAAAAACTACTCTCTGCTGTTACTTGTACACACCTTTCTAAAGCAGACCAGTGATGTGTCTTCAGGTGCTTTTTCAGAGATGTATGCAAACGTGTAGTTGATTTGCTCAAAATGCAAAGAGCTTGTGCATTTGATTTATTATTTTTTTCCAGCTGGGAACTTCGTGCAAGTAACGCACAAATCACCTGAGCTTGGTGCTGGTGGCAGTTCTCTGTGGTCTAAAATAGCCCTTTGGAGTAGATGTACAACTCCTTCAACCTGCATATTTGCACCTCCACCCTCTCCATTTCGTCCAGCTGCAGATGGTCTGGAGAGTGCCTTTGGTTTTCCTGTTGCTGTCTGCATCTGAGGCAACTGTTGCATGTCCCAGACTCTGCTCCTTCTGCTCCTGGCTTCTCTTGTTTGTACTCCCTTGATCCGTCTACAACTCCCTGGTGAAATTAGGTTTGATTCTCCCCTTGCTCTGCATTCTTCCCAGGCTGTTTCCACTTGCTACCTGTTTCACTTGCACAGTTCTTCAGGCACTGCTGCATGAAGGATTTTCTCTTTTAATCCTGGTGTGGTGCATATCCTACTCCTAATTTAAAGCAGTCACACCACAGGTCTCATCAAGAGAAACTCCAGAGTTACACTTAGTCACTCTTGCAACCAGATAAACACAAAGACTTGATCATTTCCGAAACGTCAGGTTAATAGCAATCACCTCTATTTATGTAGGCATGTCAAAAAACATTACACATTGTGGGTGCATGTTTGTTGGGAAAGAAAGAAAGAAAAGAAGAAAAAAATCTTTGCAAAGGACTAAAACTAATCCCTTTGTCCTAAAGAGTCATAGAGAAATATCACGGGAGCCACACCAGCCTGCAAATCTGAGTAGCTTGGCAGTGTAAACCCGATGTTGCCAAAGAGACAACCTTTAAAAAGAAACTACTGTGGCCCTCTCTAGTGGAGTGCACTGTTCCAGCCTTGTCAGATTGCTGTAGGTCATGAGTGGAACATATTGAGGCTTTAATTCTCTAATAAAAGGAGTAAATCACTTTCTCTGCATATGGATTAGAGTGATCTTTCAGCAGCTGCCATTAAATC
>NW_008633109.1:0-13916 GCF_000691845.1 Merops nubicus | reverse complement strand
TACTGCTGCTCAGCACTTTTAGCAGGCTCATGTATTCCAAACAAATACAGATAACTGATTTATAAAAAACTATTGGGTTTGTGTGGCAAGGTTTTGATAATGGGGAGGTGGGGAGTGCAGGGTGTGCTACAGGGACAGCTTTTATGAGAAGCTGCTAGAAGTTTTTCTCATGTCCAATAAAGCCAATGCAAGACAGCTCCAAGATGGACACTCTGCTGGCCAAAGCCAAGACCATCAGTGACTGTGGTAACACCTCTGTGATAACTTATTTCAGAAGTGGAATAAAAAAACCCCCAAACAACAACCAGGCAACTGCAGCTGCAGAGAAGAGTGAGAATATGTGAGAGAAACAACTCTGCAGACCCAGGGTCAGTGCAGGAGAGGGAGGAGATGCTCCAGGTGCTGGAGCAGAGATTTCCCTGCAGCCCATGGTGAAGACCAAGGTGATACAGGCTGTCCCTCTGCAGTCCACAGAGGTTAATGGTGGTGTAGAAGCGAACCTGAAGCCCATGGAGAATCCCATACTGGAGCAGGTGGATGTGCCTAAAGAATGCTGTGAGCCTGGGGGAAGCCCACACTGGAGCAGGCTCCTGTCAGGACCTGTAGACCTATGGAGAAAAGCAGCCCATGATGGAGCAGGTTTTCTGGCAGGACTTATGACTCTGGGGGGGACCCACTCTGGAGCAGTCTGTTCCTGAAGAACTACACCTTCTCGAAGGGGACCCACACTGGAGAATTTAATGAAGAACTGGGACAGGAGAAGATTACAAGGATTGGTCCCTCGGGGGGTGAAGGATCAGCAGAAATGTGTGACGAATTGACTGCAATCCCTGCTCCCTGTCCTTCTAGACAGGAGGAGGTAGAGAAATCAGGAGTAAAGTAAAGCCTGTGAAGAAGGAAGGGGTGGGGGAAGGAGTTTTTAAGATTTGGTTGTATTTCTCTTTACCCTACTCTGATTTGATTGGTAATAAATTAATTTTTCTCTAGGTCGAGACTGTTTTGCCCATGACAGAAACTGCTGAGTGAATTCTTTGTCCTTATCTTGACCCATGAATCTTTCATTATATTTTCTCTCCCCTGTCCAGCTGAGGAGGGGTAGTGGTAGAACACCTTTGGTGGGCACCTGGCACCCAGCCAGGGTTAAACCATCACAAAAACAAACAAACCAACCGACTTCAGTCAGTATAAAAAAGAAGAGCAATGTTTTTTTAAATACTGATGACAGTTTTCTCTATGTGCCTTTTCTCACTCTTTTTCAGTGGTTCTCTGACATTTTAAAATTGTCTTTAGTGCCAAACCTTCATTCCAAATAGATCAATCCAAACTAAGCATGATGTAAGAGTCAGTATGGCTAGGGAAAAATTAAACCCATTTCTCTCTTAAGTTTTTGAAGGTTCTTAATGTGCCAAATATTTTTCCCTTTAGCTGTACTGTAGCCAACCTACTAAATAGCTGGAAGTTGTTTCTTAATTTTTTTTTAAGTATTGCTCTGAATTAGTAAAAGATTAATTTTTAAAGAGTATTGGCTAAGAGAACCTGACAACCTACCTACACAGACACTACACAGGAACTTGTAAGGCATCTATCCAAGGAATTCTCTATCTTCCAATTCTACGGTTGCGCACTCCAAGATCTGACAGTTGAGAGGACCTTCTGTGTCAAAGATCTTACTTCTACTATCACTGCAGGGCAATAAAATAACCTTCTAAATCGCAACAGAAGCAAATCTTTGAACAGTGGAACAGAATTGCTCAAGCATTTTCTGAAATTCTTTGCCTGCTGCTTTAGCACTTGCATAATTCATGTCAGTTTTGGTAACTGCAGAAATATTTGTTAAGCACATCAGCTACTGAGTTGGCAGCATTGTTTGCTGAGACACTTTTCTGGTGATTCCCCTCCAAAAGTATGACAGTTTATTACAAGCCAGGAAGAGAAAATGTGAGACCTCAGCATAATTTTGGGGGAGAATGGGGTAAGAAAGCCTAAGATGACACAGTACAATTTGGTCTCCATTAAAAGATAGTAGAATATAGTCATATGGTAGTACTTAAAGACTACGTTTGAGGAAAGAGAAACTCAGTAGGAAGACCCTTTGTCTTTTAGAACCAATTTGAATCAAACTGAATTGAGAAATTGAACAGTGGAATCCTAAGAACTAAGTGAATATTTTCATTAAAAAAAGAAACACTACACAGCCACAATCAGACCACAACCCCGAAGAGGAAATGGAAGCTTTTCACCCATCATGCACAACCCTTGCCCAGCAATGAAATAATGAAATACTTCTACCCTTTGTCAAGCTTTTTCAGGCACAACATCAAGCACACCCAGCCCCATCCCTGCAGGCTGTTACAGGGTTCTCCATTTCTCTGATAAGAGGTACCTTAGCAACTTTCACTGCATCAAACTTTTGCACCAACTCCAATTCAATCAATGGTGAAATTGTACAAGCTGTTTGAAAGGCAAGACCTCAGGTAGTTACAACTCGCCTGTTGTTTCCTCTCCTCACTTGAAGATGGATACTGACCTGGATATTCCAGCACGTGTGGGCATCCATAATAACAAACCCTTAATAGAAACACTTTGAGTACCACTTTGATTGAGAGCAAAGTTGGTTCATTTTGGGAGGGAGATGAGAAGAGAAATACCTTAGGAATTTATTTTGCCCCCAGCCCACTAGTAAAAGGTCTAGATAATCTACTACATGAGCACTATTTGGGCCACTTAAATGCCTTTAATTACAGCTCTCATAATTGGAGTTACTGCTATAATAAAAGGGCAAAACCTTGATCTGGTTTGCTTGAATAAATGAGGGCCCTATTAAAATTTAATTTATAATAGCTGGCTGTATTCTGATAAGGACATATTTTTTTCAGGATTATTTTATGCCATGTTTATATGTTTTGCTGTGATGGCAGCAGAGAAGGTACCACTTTGCTAAATCTGGATGTAGGCTGCTGTACGTTACAGTCTGGCTCTATCTCTTCTCTTGCAATCCAGTTGGTTAATCTGATAGTGTTTAGATTGTTTTTGCAGAGTGTGTAATCCTTGGCTAGGTGCTTTATTAAATTCAGAATAAACTAGCTCATTCAAGTCACTTCCACAAAATGCTCCCCTGAGTCACAGAAAGACACTGCTATCACATCTGACCACCTAAAATTTCCAATCTCACTCTACAGTTTCTTGCCCCCTGTGGGAGTTTATTTTGCTGAAAGATATCAACATTAAATTAAAAGAAGCAGCAAGGAAAATCCTTTGTATCAGAAATGTGTTTGGGCCTAGCTAAATGTGTATGGGAAAGAGGGATAAATAGAGCTGGTCAGGAAGTTTGTGATAAATGGACTCTGCTCAAAGTACAAGCATATCTCAGTGAATCCATTGATGTATTTAATAGAACACTCATTCACAAAATAAAGTTCTTGAGAAAATTTTATGGTAAACACAGGGATCTAAAAAAAGAAAGAACCTAAAAGAATGATTGAGCAGAAGGTAAAAAAAGTAGTTTTGTGAGTGTTAGAAACTGTCAATTTTACCCCCTTGAAAATTCGGTTTGGCAAAATTTTTGTTCAAATTCAAGATTTCTAGATGCTAAAGCAGAAAACGTAAAGTATCGTAATCATTTATCTGATTCTACACTGCCAGCTTTCAATAGGAGTCTAGAGACTACTTACAAAGTGTGATGCCGCCTAACATTTTTGGGCAAATATCAGCATAAACTGCTGCATAGAAGTCTTTAAGTCTCTTTTCCCATATCTGTCAGTCTACCATTATGTACTGAAACACCAAGAAGGGCTGACATTAGTGCCTAAGGTAATTTTAATGTGCTAAATAAGTGATTCTACTATTCTAGCTTACCAAAATTCCAATAATTCAGATTTACAAGCACCTGTGCTCAGTCCACTAGCAATCAACAGAGTAGCTTTCAAGATGATACTTTGCATAGACCTCTTTAAATTAAACTGCCTTCTACATCTGGTCACTGCACTGCACTTTCAGCAAGGTGTTTTTTGTGTAATAATCATAGATTTCCTATATGAATATATATATGGCAAGATGCTGGAGTTTCTCTGTACATTAATTTCCCATCCATGTAATGGTAACAGGGCTTTTTTTGCTTAAGAAGGGTGTCCTGGGACTCTGCAAGTAGAAGGATGAAATGTGCAGGTACTCTAGCAGAAAAGATCGTGCCAGCAAAACAAAGGGCAAACAAATCTAAAACTACTCACAACTCTCTAAAGGACTAGCTTGTAATATTCAGGCAGGGGCTGGGAGCCATGAGGCATGCACCACATTTTCTAATTTGTGCTTTTCTGAGACTAGAGGAATTACTTTCATGGTTGACAGGTGCCCACTCAGACAGTTTAGGCTGCTCAGCCACAGCCCCTGAGTGGGGCAATAGTAAAAACACATCAGTGATCTCACTAACGTAATCACAGAGGGCAAAGGGTGGTCAGACATCATCAGGTCACATCAATATGTAGATGCCAGAAAAAGAATTTTAGGGAGTGCTCATTTGCTGCAGCAAGAGCAAGAATCATAACCAGAGCTTCCCTGGGAACATTTTCTAACCTCAGCTGTATTATCTGTCACTGACAGCAACAGCCACCTTGGAGAATCGTAAAACCAGACAATAAATACAGTCCTAATAGAAATATCTACACTGAGGTTTGTGTAAAGGAGATAAGGAGGATGCAATCAGTCTGGCCATTTTGAGTGTGTCAGGTTTGATACCACCAGTCTCTTCATCAGAGTTTTGTGTGATTGCCCCTTTTCTTGCTTTCCTGTACTGCCCTTGGTTTTCCTCCCCTCTGTTGATGGTGCTCAACTTACTTGTCCAGCAAACTTGCATTTACCCTTCCTCATCCCTCCCCTTCTCAATTGTTCCTTGCTGTTAAGACGCCTTCTCCATTAATCTCCTGAAAAGCAGTCCATGAGGGACATCAGCCATGTATACAACTATAAGTTTTTTTCATTAAATACGACTACTAATTTGACAGACGCAAATTTCCACCAGTTGTCTTAGTAAATCACTGCTATACCACTTCCCTCCTTTGCAATTTAGCTTCAGCATTTTACTTTGTCATCTGGCTGCCATCGCATCTGCTTAGCCTGCAAGCTCTTCAGCACAAGAGCCTTGTTTTTCTGCACAGCAAGAGGCTTATGAAGTGTAAGGTTCAGTAAAATAAAGAAGATTTTTCTCAAGTCTCCATTAATACATTGGTGATTTTAAAGCAGTTCCAAATGGGCAGGCAGACACAAAAATGCCTGGCAGAAATTGGTCCTCTTAGCAAGAAGGTCAGGGATGGAAAAGGCCCTAAAGACTAGCCATTTTGAGGCACTTGAGAATAGCTAGCATGAAATAGGGTCCATTTTCTTTTAAAGGATTAAAACCAGCACCTAAGAGCAGCCAAACTCTGCTCCCATGGAAGTCGAAAACTTTGCCATTCACATCAATGCAAACAACTGGACAAATGCCAAGTGCTTTCCAAAGTCTTGTCCTGCTTACTTAGTTTAACATATTCAGCACATGCATACGTATCTTAATGACTGTACTTCATCTAGCATTACCAATAAGAAAAAAATAAACCCCCAGAAGAGACCAATATTTTTCACTTAATTTTTATGATATTTATTAGCCATGCAGGCTTGTAAGCATTGCAGGATTTGCCAGTGTGAAATATAATAACAATAATAAAATAAGAAATATACATAAATGAAACATAAAACCATAAAATAAATGAAACAAGTAAAAATATATTTTTAGCTGTTGCTGAAATCAGAATACCAACTCTACACATGAAGGCATTAGCATTGCAATAGTACTGCGTGAGCTACTAAAACTCACCTTGCTATTTGTTCTGCAGCCCCTCTTGATGACATTTCAAGGACCATACTGATGCTTCTGAACTATGCTGCAGAGTGCATGCAGCAACATGTCTGACCCCACTTGGTGCTAGCAAATGAGTGGCCATGCACTTGGTACATGTACACGTTGTTGAGGTAGCAGGGAAAAAACGTCTTACTAGCCCCCCACATTCTCTATGTCTAACACAACAGTGATTGGCACATTTGCAGAGCAGGCAGCTTTTGCATGGGCAGAAAATGCCCCAGGGAAGTGGAGGCAAAAGTAGCATTGACTGCAACAGACAGGCAGGATGTGTTCTTACTGTGGGTGTTACCTGCCCCTTTCTTTCCGATGCTGTTTTTATTCTCAATTTGTTCTTACTCTTGAAATGAAGAATGACTCACACTACACAGTGCTTCAGATTCACCATTTTGTTTTGGGCAACAAAGAAATGAGACACCCCTCCTAAGCCCCAAATACAGCTGAAAGGAGAAATTTCTGCCTAGCTGCTACACTGTATATTGAAATATGGAGAACCAAGGCAAAAGGGGGAGAGAGATTTGGGTGGCAGAGTTTAAGAAAGGGTGATGGAGGTTAGGGGAGACAATTCCATCCCAGGTGGTGCTGGTGTCCTGTACTCAGAGTCTGCCAAATTGAAAAGGTCTGCCTTTCCAAGAGTATCCGAAATGGTAGGCCACTTTAAAAGATACTTCAAGCTAGATAGTCAAATATTATTTAAAATGTGTGATGTCAGTGTGAGTGAGCAGAAGCAGGTGAACAGGGCAAGGCAATGCCCGGGGGGCCCTGGTAGTTGTCGGGTAGGTAGAAGACCCACCACTAGGGCTGAGGAAGATCTTTTCTGACTTAAAAATCAACTCAACAAATAAAAATACCAGCCCCCTCAAATGACAACTCTGCAGGACAGGGCTTTCTTCACTATCCAGCAAGTGCCAATGCAGCATCTGAAAATATGCTTTGTGATCATTCTCCCTTTCCTTAACCTAAGCTTTCAGGTAGCTGTGGTCTAATACTGTGTTTTTTTTGCCTCCTGCAAAGATGCAGATATTGCCCTTTGATTGTACATGCCGGGAGAACACGACATACTCTCAATTAATCTTTTCTAACAGGGAGAAAATGACGTCTGGTGTAAAAGGTTTTCCCAGATTTATGCCTCAGTTTACCCAGTAGGACAAATATTATTGCCAGAACAAATCTAAAAACTACTTTAACATAAGAAACAACGGCAGCTTAGATCCTTTCCTGCTCAACAGGACTCACTGCAGGAAGTCTACAGAGACTTATGGTGAAGGCTCAATGAGATATTTCTACTGTAACCTGTTAAATTTCTAAGTAGTGCAAGTAGGTATGATGGTAGAAAATCACTGGGTCCAGTACTCTAGTTTGCAAAGCAAATTTGCCAACTATTTTTAGTACATGAGTGAAGATATTCTGCCAGGAATTAACCACAGCATCAAGGACTAGGTTTGAATAGAGAGGACTCACTATAAAACATCAGCCACAACCTCACCCAGAAACACATGAGAATTACACTGAACTTTCTGCTGCTTAACCAGCTCATGTTTTTCTACAGGCAGGCACCAATCAATTTATACTTAAAAACTAGAATTATATGAAAACCATGAAGATTCAAGTAAGGCATATAATCAAGTTGAGTATCAAATGTTCAAAATTATTTCAAGATCTTTTTGTTTCCTTCTGGTGAAGCAGCTGCTGAGGCAAGAGGAGGTTCTTCATCTTCTCCCCCAGTGACAGTATGCCACAGTGATACCCTCCTTCCTGGCAGAGCTGGCAGGATTTGCTAGGCAGCACAGTGCAGCTCCAGGTGTTGCTAGCCCTGCAGGTGAGCTGCTCCCCATCTCTTCTACTCCTGCCCTACCCCTTCGTGCTGGCTGCCCTTCATGCTCTGCTCCTCCTTCTTCTGCTAGTCAATCTGGCCAGTTATTTCTCTCATCTCTCTGTCCTCTTGGATTTTTTCTTTCAGAAATCTATATTAAAACTAACAGCCGCCTATATAAAACAAATATTTTGGGTGTGCTTGGTGCCTTCTTTGGTGAATGAAATTAAATCCAGTTGGTGGCCAGTCACAAGTAGTGTTCCCCAGGGCTCAGAACTGAGGCCAGTTCTGATTAATATCCTTAGCAATGGTCTGGGTGAGGGGATCAAGGGCACCCTCAGTAAGCTTGCAGATGACACCAAGCTGTATGGAAGTGTTGATTTGCCTGATTGTAGAGAGGCTTTAAAAAGGGATCAGGACAAGCTGGGTGGAGGCCAGTGGTATGAAGTTCAACAAGGAGAAGTGTTGTGTCCTGTATTTTGGTCACAACTAAACTGTACAACACTACAGGCTTGTGGAAGAGTGGTGGAAAGCTGCTTGGTGGAAATGGACCTGGGGGTTGTTGGTCAACAGCAGGCTGAATATGAGCCAACAGTGTGTCCAGGAGGCAAAGAAGGCCAACAGCATCCTGGCTTGTATCAGAAGTAGTGTGGCCAGCAGGACTAGGGAAGTGATTGTACCTCTGTACTCAACACTGGTGAGGCTGCACCTTGAATACTGTGTTCACTTTTGAACTCCTCACTACAAGAAGGACGTTGAGGTGCTGGAGCAGGTCCGAAGAATGGCAGTGGAGCTGGTGAGAGGTCTAGAGAACATGTCTTATGAGGAGCAGCTGAGCAAACTAGGTTTGCTCTGTCTGAAGAAAAGGAGGGTCAGGGGAGACCTTATCACCATTCAGTACTATCTAAAAGGACGTTGTAGCAAGGTGGAAGTTGATGTCTTTTCCCAAGTAACAAATAACAATGACAAGAGAAAAGTGACTCAGGTTGTGCCAGGGCACGTTTAGGTTGGATATTAGGAAAAAAATTATTCACAAAAAGGGTTGTCAAACATTGGAACAGGTTACCCAGGGAAGTGGTGCAGTCACCATCCCTGAAGGTATTTGAAAGACATGTAGATGTGTTACTTAGGGACATGGTTTAGTGGTGATCTGGCAGTGTTGGGTTGATGGTTGGACTTCATTATCTTAAAGGTCTCTTCCAACCACAACGATCCTATGATTCTATCTCTCTTCTTCTCAATCAGACGTCCAAAACACTACCTCATCTTATTGGAGTTTCCTCTACCTAGTGTAGTTCTCTAGTCTCCAGGCTCACAGAAGGCATTGCTTTCAAATAAGTTTTTTTACATGTCTTCCAAGGTAGCCAAAAAGGAGCAATACTGCCTTGACCCACAGCCCCACTGAGATTAATGGGCCCCTGGGCCTATTAATGGATTCATCTTTAGATCTCTTCCTAATGTTTCCACTCCTTTTGTCCTGGCCTTCCTACTATTTAATTTCAGCTCCAGACATGTCTGCCCTATTTTTCAGAATAACATTAATTTGCATTGTAACAGACTAGTTTACACTTTCAAAAGTATCTATGTGCAGTCAGAAGAACCACAGACCACAGTCTGTGAAAATGGTACTGGCTGTCGAGTATACCACTTCACAGCCTACAGCCATGTGTGACTGCATGGGAAGAAAATGGGAGCAAGGGGACTGTGACCATAAAACATGTAATTGCCAGAAGTTTAATCGGGCAAAAAGTTAAAAGGCAGTTTATTTTTTAATTTTTTTTTTCCTTTTTTTCCTCTTTATTATAATGTCCCTTAATTGCTTCACTTCCTGAAAGTCTTAAGACATACAGGTATTCCAGGGAAACACATCAGTGAAGGGAAGACAAAGAAGTGGCTAGTTAAAACCAGGAAGAGTTGCTTCAGATCCCCCAGAGCAGTTCCAGCTCTGCTGGGGAAGACACAGAAAAGGAGACTTTTGCAGCTGTCCTTACTAGTGAAGCAAAAGTAGAGAAGCAGAAATACAAAATAAATTAAAAGACATGAAAAGAGACTTGATTTTAGGAATTGTTAATTCTTAACTTAACTAGAGACAATAAGGCATTTTCTGGGAGGCTGAGAATTACTAAGTTGTATGTGTGGTCACCACTTATAAAAAAGTGGTGACCAACATACAACAAAAAATACCAACTGTTTCTCTGTTCTTCCAGTTTCCCCCAAATCAGGAATCTACAAATACTTCAGCTATTTGCTTAGGATTGCCCAAATGCAGCATTCAAAACTCCTCTCACTAGACCCAGGTGAGAGACACACACAACATACATAACAGGTTTGCAAATTTGTCTACAGAACTGAGTGCAGACTAATTTTTTTAACTGATAACTTGTTATATTACTACAGGTTTTAACATTCCCAAGTGCTGAGGAAATGTAAAAGTAGCATCTTGAATTATTGCCTTATATTTGGAGACAACTTAAGAAAGCTTATTTCTTTAAATAGAAAACAGCTTAAACATTAACAATGTATTAAAAATCTCTCCCAAGTTTTCCAAAACATTGAGTTTTAATTAAAACACATTTTTCAACATTTGTACATATAGTTAGCCACAAAAGGCTTAAGCTAGATCCTTTTTTACTCTCCTGATGCACCAAGCTATGAGCAGATCTTCACTGCTCCTCCCCAATAGCTCTGATGTTTCAAGATGTTACTGTTCCTCCCTCATGCTGCTTTTTACTACCCCACCACCAAAACCTCATCTCCAAGTAGGTCTTTGGTGCTGAGCCAGCAAGCTTTGGCTATAGACCCTGCTGGTAGGACCCAGCCTCTTGTACAGGGTGATATCACACACCTGCAGAACCCCACCTTTCCCCCTGCTGCAGATGCTTTGGCAGCACACAGCTTCCATTGGCTCTAGGTAAGATGGAAACCTGTTCTCTGGTATTCAGAGAAGGGGAAATTAGTCCATTTTTCAGCTAGCTGTCAGAGACCACTGCATGCTATCTTCAGCATTTTAGTTAGTGGTTCACTATGGGGGCACAATTCATTCCCAGTGTAGTCACCCAGTGGCAAGTACTGTAGCTAGGAAGTTCTTTTCCTAGTGAACACACGCACTAAAGATTCCAGTAAACAGAAGTTCCTCCCTGCAACCTGAAGAGTCCCATTCTTGCCCTGAGAACTTGGTTTCGCAGGGAATATCAAAGGGATGTGAAAACAACTGGAAACCACAAGCAACAAAATAAAAAAAAATATTATAAATGCATGACTTTTTCACATTCTCTAATCCAGCTGCAACCCTTAATCCATTTACCTTTGTTGTGCTTACCGTACATTTGAACTGCAAAGGATACACAGCTCTTTTTGATGTTCTTATTCATATGCCATTTGTGCTGAAACCTAGGCAGCTGGGGTTTTTTTTGCTTCTTACAGAGATCAGTTTCCAAATTCTTTTCAGTGACAAAATTTCCATTTGTTTTGATCTTTTGGGCTTTAATATAAGAGAACCACATGAATTCCAAGTGGATTTTACTTGTTTTACACCTTCAGTCCTAAACTCAGTGTTTTTGTCTTCTACCTGTAATCAGATTTTCATTATGAAGTCATGTATTGCAGTTTAATAAGTCATTGTAAAATGGCATTTGCCTTTTGTTCTTCAGAATCCTACGTGGAATTGCCTAATTAAGTAAACTTTGTTCAGTCTGTTTCTGAATTAGGAGGATGCAGATGTCCACAAACGGGTCAATCAGTCTCAGATTGCTCCATACGGCTTTACATTGGGAGTAGGATATCTCCCCTAAATAGTATGTGGGTTTGGGTGCTCTCCAAGACAACAGAAGGATCAGCATCATTACTTAGCCCATTATATTGCAACATCATGGCTCTGTTAATGTTGAGTTTCTCTGTGATGGTAGATTAGTTGCCTAAAGCACATCTTTTTACCAACACTTATTGAATTTGAGGTAATCCATTGTTCAGATACCTCTTTTGCTGACTGCTTGCCGCAGGAGGAAGGACAATGCCATTAGTACTACATATATAGGAAAGATTTTACCATCTATTCCAAAGATATAAGATGAGTAACCACTGGAGAAATAAATAGATCAATATATTCACTCATGGTATATGACACAGCATAGAAAGGAAGGAGCCAAGTCAGAAACCAGGCCATGGGGGAAGAAATAAGCCAGGCCATCAGTCTAGTACCAAACATATAGCAATCACCAAGGAAAAGCCACACTACACACATAATCATTCTTTTTCTCCTCATCTTGATCTTGTCCCACCATCGCTGGGAACTCTACTTTCAGTGAATAGTCGGGGAGCTCTCCCAGTAGCTGGAATCCCTACAGAGTACATCTGCTATTCATGTAAGCTTCTTAAGAGCACTTCAAGCAGAGCCAGCTTTTATGCTGTTAAATTGGAGGTGGGACAAGATGTTAATGCTTAAGGCAGGGGCACCTGGTGGTGGTCTCCTAATCAGTTCCCACCCAAGGCTGGCCAGACTGTGGGTGAAAACCAATCAGGAGGGTCTTTCTTGCCTGGTTTTGGGCATCATCCGTATGCCAACCATTATTCAGGGCTGGGGGTTTAAACCCCAGCACTTCTATACTTCAGGTTTGATATTTAAAACTGTTGAGGATGTCAAAGTCCTGCTGATACTAAAGGTGAATCTACTCTGAATGAACATGGTACTATACAACAGTAAAATACTCCAAGAACTCATGATCTAAATGTCTCAAATTTGGTACCTGAAATAACTGGAAACTGGTAACTCCATACACCTTAGCTATACATCTGTGAAAGAGGAGTGACTGCAACCCTGCCATAGGACTGCTGCTTCAGGAAAAAGAGTGAAGGGACCACTTGTGCATTAGCATGTAAAGCCCAAAAGAGCACCTAATTGTTTTCTTAATCTTAATGAGCAACAAAATAGTGCAAACAGCAAAGAAATTATTTGTGCTCTGGACTCTACACTATGTCTGTCAGAAAGATGGGACTTTTTGGCACAATTTAATAAAACACCAATAGATTTTAACGTGAGGTGGAAAGTTCAGTCTTCACAAAGGGCAATTGTTCTTTGTCACCAGAGAGCTCAGAAGGAAAAATGGTTATTCTCAGCTGAAAATATAAGCTGAACTACAATCATACCACTAGACTGTTTGCACAGTACTGCTTTTATAGTCACTGTCTTTTGATATTTGGGTTAGAGAGTATTGGTGTGCTATGGTGCACAGGAGCCCTCTCCAATTTATCCACTTCTCACATCTTTTCTTCCCATCTGAACTCCTGTAACATTCTTAATCAAGGGTCACAGGAGACAGTGATATACAGGCAAACCTTATATACAACAAGGCAAGGTTATCACACCTGATAACACTTCAGAATTTCTCAGAAGAGAGAGGCTGGACATGGTGACATACTCAGCTGTTTTCAAGCAAATTCTTGTGTCTACATATATTCACACCCCTATACATACATACACACATTAATTTATACATATATATTTATACACACACACATATGTATTTGCACACTTGAATTCATTAGGCTCTAGGAAGACCACAACTACTTCCCAGTTCATTTTTTCAAGTAATAAATAGCTAGCATTGAAAAGTAAAAAAAAAAGAAAATTAAGACTTACCATTTCCAAGCCAAATGAATAAAATTCCTCCCTTTTACATTGCAAAACTGAATAATTCATTTTCAAAACAAAAAACTTCTCAAGTGTGTTTTGAAATGTTCATAGGAAAGACAACATAATTCATTCTGACCTGGCTTTTGCTGTCTTGCTCAATATAACAAAAATCACCTATAAAAGAACAGGAATAAAATGTTGTCTTATAGAGGACAAAGCCTCTCACATCATTGCTGTGAGCCATCTGCCATGCATTTTTAAGCATCTTGCCCCTAACTTCAGTATGAAGTGGTCTCAGGAAGCATCTTTCAGGAAGCACACAGCATCCCAGGCTTATATCAACAGATTGAACCAGCTTCAGGAAAATGCCACTCTAACAGCCCTTTGCTGGAGTGAACATGGAGACAATGGCTATGCATTTTGAAAAACGATCATCGAGGGGTGTGTTTTTATACAATGGTGCTGACTATGGCCTTCAGTCATGTTTAGCACATGAATACAGTACATTTACTACCTGAAGGTTTAAAAATAATTTTAGCCTTAAGGCTTTGGAAATAGTTTCGGCACAAGTTAGTCTTGATACCACT
>NW_008633108.1:22224-23993 GCF_000691845.1 Merops nubicus | reverse complement strand
CTCACTGGTTTGTTTTCAAACCATTACTGTTTCTCCAAAAATTTTCTCAGTTCTGTGCTGTTTACAAATCACAGATGAGACCTCTTCAGGAAACCTTCACGAGACTGAAAAGACCTTCCTGGGCCCTTGCTCATGTGAGGTGACTGCCATTATTTGGTAGGAAAGTTCGGCTTATATGATACCATATGATTACACACATTGTGGGACCTGCCTTTGGTGCTGTCCACCCTGCCTTTGGTTCTGTCATGCCCAGTACAGGAGCTGACTGTCAAGTTCTGCAGCTTAAAACAACATACTTTGGTAGATACATGCATTACATTTTTCCTCAAGAGAAAGAATTCTTACTCAAGAATGTGTTTATACCAAACGTTTTCACAACAAAGTGCTATAATTTACTTTCGATAGTGGATTACCAACTCAAGATTGAAGACAAACCTTTTTGATTTAAAATCTATTAAATGTTTACAATAAGGTAGAGGATATGCACTGTGAAACCTATGCCTGTGCTATTGCACGTGTGGGATTTGTACACGGATTTACTGACCAATGTCTTCTACTGACATATACAAATGGAAGAACTGCTAAATTTTCTTTTAAGGACTCAGTCTGTAAATTACTTGGCCTAAGTTGTTGACTTCTGTGGCTTGTGCTAAAATATTGAGTCCTCTGGTTTGGAGGCAGCAGAAACTTTACAAGTTACCGAATAGAATTGTGATAGAATGTCACAACAATGCCCTTGGGAAACACCTAAGAAAACAATTTGTAATTTCAGTTAGCCTAGTTACCTTCCATTTAACGTTTTTTTTTTTTTTTTTTTTTATCCTAAACTACTTATGCCACAGATACTAACTTTACATAGTGAATCTTCACTATCCTCTTAATTTCAGTCCTCCAGAAAGAAATTTAAAAAATGAGGCTAAGTATAGGTAACTACCGCATCAGCTTATCTGTATGTGTTGTAAAAGAGACAACAGAGGTCATATTTGGCAAGTATTTTCCTCCTGTGGTGGCCAAATGTGACTTGTAATAGATAAGTAACTTTGCAGATTACTTCAGGATGCATAAAGAGCTTCACCTAATTGTTCCCTTGAATGAAAAAATTGGGTAGATGAACTAAGAGACCTGCATGGGTGAGCAGGGAGCTTCTGAAGGAAATCTCATGGAAGAAAGAAGTGTATAGCTCATGTAAGAAGGGACTTGTCACTTGGGAGAAATAGAGGGAAACTGCCAGGACATGCAGGAAAGCAATAAGAAAGGTGAAAGCCCTCTTAGAGCTAAAACTAGCAAAGGACGGAAAAGAGAACAAAAAGGGCTTCTTCAAATCTACCAGCAGTAAAAGGAACAAGAAGGGAGGTGTGGGCCCACTGCTGAATGAGGCACAGCCCTAACAGCTGAGAGTGCAGAGGAGGCAGAGCTGCTGGATGCCACCTTTGCTTCGGTCTTTAACCCTGAGACCATCCCCTGTGAACTACAGACCCTAGATGTAGGAGAGAAAGCCTGGAGGAGGGAAGACCCTCTGCTAGTCAGTGGAGACTGGGTTAGTGATCAGTTGATGAGATTGAGTATACATAGGTTGATGAGCCCTGATGAGATGCACCCGAGAGTATTGAGAGAACTGGCTGATGTTGTCACTCTACCACTCTCCATCATTTTTGCTAAATCACAAAAAATGGGAGAGGTGCCGGAGGACTGGAGGAAAGCCAATGTCACTCCAGTCCTCAAGAAGGGCAAGAAGGAGGATCCAGGAAACTACAGACCAGTCAGCCTCA
>NW_008633108.1:0-21918 GCF_000691845.1 Merops nubicus | reverse complement strand
CCAGCTGGAGACCTGTAACTAGTGGAGTCCCCCACTGATCAGTGCTGGGTCCAGTTCTGTTCAACATCTTCATTAATGACCTTGATGATGGTGTAGAGTGTCTGCTCAGCAATAAAATGCACCAGTACAGGTTGATAGGAGAACTGCTAGAGAGCAGCCCCATGGAGAGGGACCTTGGAGTCCTGGTGGACAACAAGTTGTCCATGTGACAGCAGTGTGCCCATGTGGCCAGGAAGGCCAATGGGATCCTGGGGGGCATTAAGAAAAGTGTGTCAGCAGAACAAGGGAGGTCCTGCTCCCCCTCTACTCTGCCCTGGTGAGACCTCACCTGGAGTATTGTGTCCAGATCTCGTCTCCCCATTTCAAGAGGGACAGAGATCTACTGGAGAGAGTCCAGTGGAGGCTACAAGGATTACTGGGGGACTGGAATGCCTGCCGTATGAGGAGAGGCTGAGAGACCTGGGGCTTTTTAGTCTGGAGAAGAGAAGACTTAGGGGGGATCCAATTAATGTGTACAAATATATGAGGGCTGGGTGTCAGGAAGGAAAGGGCAACCTCCTTTCACTTATGCCCTATGATAGGACAAGGGGCAATGGATACAAGCTGGAGCACAGGAAGTTTCACCTCAACATGAGGAAGAAATTCTTTACTGCAAGGGTTACAGAGCACTGGAACAGGCTCCCCAGGGAGGCTGTGGAGTCTCCTTCCTCAGAGACTTTTAAGACCCGCCTGGATGCACTCCTGTGTGACCTTCCCTAGACTAGATGGTCCTGCTCTGGCAGGGGGGTTGGACCTGATTCTTTTCAGAGGTCCCTTCCAACCCCTGACATTCTGTGAAGTATCTCTTTTGCTCTTGATTGTCCTGCAATGTTATGCAATCACAGCTGAAATGAGCAGAGATCTGATTTATAAATATCTATGTTTATCTTTTCTATATAAAAGCATAGACTCCTGGAGAAATATCAGGGTTTCTGGAAGGTTGTAGATGCTTTCCAGCTCTAAATCATATCAAGCATATTCAGAGAATAGTCTTTCCTGGTTTGTCTTCTAAGTTTTGCTATTAGCAGCAGTTGAAAACAAATGGGGAAAAATGCAAGCCAGACAAAAGTCAAAGCAATTTTTATAAGCATAAAGCGGTATTCTTTGAAGTTTAGGATTTTTGAGGAGTTTCAAAATGTTTTTATTGAACTGTTGCATCCATCAGAAGTTACAGCTAGTTTGGCAAGATAATGAGTGCTCATCATACCCAGATAGGAAGTGTATTAATTTCATAATGCATAAAAAAAATGAGGATACATCTTTTCAGTGGCAAAGTTCTATAGTTAATGTAGTTGTATTCACAGTAAAACTGTTATGATTTTTGAACTGTTAATTGGATCATTAGTGGATGATTGTGTTCGATCAGACCAGTATAGACACACATGGACCTGACTCAAACTTCATTCCAAGTGGGTGATTTCATTGTTGTTAGTGGTGTTATGCTGATAAAAAAAAAAAAAAAAAAAAAAAAAAGTGCAAAGATGAGAAGGAATTTGATTCTTACATTGCCTAATGGTTTCAGTTTACAAAGGAATTAATGAAATTAGTGAACAATGCCCTGTAAACTGGGGTGATTTCTTTTTCCCCCCAGAAATTTTGAGGTCTTCATTTAAGATAGGAATTACAGTTTTTTGAAAAGAAAAACCTTTCCTATACAGCCCTCATGCAGAGGACCATGACAGAAGAAGATTCATTCATTCTGCCACTCATCATATTGCTAACAAGAATTATGATATGTCCAGTGAGTTTGAGGTCAGAATTCAAACTAACAAAAACACATATCCTTGTCTAAAATATTAAAAAACATCAACTGGTAGAATTGTTGTCAATGTCAAAGAGTCAAAATGCTGAATGCCAAAAGAATTCTTTAGCTCTTTACCTTATAGCTGTGAGGAAATCGGGTGCTGTGAAGAATTTGGACTGGCTGCCATTCACAAGTTCATAGGACACAGGCGGTTGTGTGTTGTGTGTTTATCTTTCTAGAAATCACTGGAATTTTGTACACAAATCTTTCTGATTTCTTAGTATAACATTTCAATCATTATAGAAGTTAGGATGCTATAAAGTATTTAATACATAATGATTTGACTACTTCTGATGCTCAGCTCCCTGAAAATATCTTCTTTAAGAAAGCAACCACAACTGGTAAAGTTTCATGTGAATTTCTCTCCCAACTGAAGGACAAATTTCCTTCAAGTATACAATGATTGCAAGATGAGCTCATGCTTTATTAAATATCTGCTACTCTACCTGGAAGAAAAGAGGGAAAGTGCCAGAATGAGAGAGTTATGAATACTCTGTGGAAAACAAGCTTCAGTCTGCATTGCCACTTTAGTAGATGCTAGAGACTCCATAATAATGAGCACTGTCAGCATGAGCACATCCTGAACACTTATTCTCTGGTATACAATAAATGGCATAAACTCACTGAAGATTCTGCCACAGTCAAGGAACACCCAGTGGTGCTCTCTGCTGTGGATCCTCCTGTGGCTAATAATTGCTGATCTCCTGTCATAAACCTTGATTACATTGCCCAGAGTGTTCGTCCACCATGAGATACAAACACATAGGAGACCGGGTACCACTGGTTGTTGTGCTCTCCTGGGTAGATTATTTGATGTTGAGAAAAAAGGTTAAAAAAATGCTGTACTTTTTTCCCTTGATGGTGGCCATATATATGTGTCTGCCTTTTCTAGTTATCCAAAGATTTAATATATTTGAGAACTCTACTTCTGCAAATTTTAATTGAAATTGGCCTCTAGATTTAAAATTTATGGGAAAGAGAGAGTTAGAAAAATACAAACCAACTACCTAAGTCAGGGAAATCAGGCTAGTACTCTTCCCTTTTTCTCCTCTTCAAAGGAAAGCAAGTGTAAAGGAGGGCCTGGAAAGATGACTGCAATGTTTGAACTTTACAGTGCCCAAGAAAAAAAATATTTTGTGACTTTTTTTCCAAAAATGTGTCTGGAAAGCATTTCTGAAGAGTGCCCTATGGTTGGCTTAAATAATTACTGTAAGTTGTTTGGATATTTTGTACTGTCACATCAAATGTTGTTAGCACTTTCATATTATATCACACAATATCTTGACTTTTGCTTGGAAGTGAAAGAAACTTATGTTTGACATTTACAAATTACTCTTTGAGTGGAATAGGATGCACTGAGCTTTACTTGTAAATGAATTTTCTTCATTGCAGAAAAAAACAAAGTCATACAATGTTTCCATTCTAACCTTTCATTTTTTTGCTCATTCCTAAATGTTATACCTGTAAGGATTTTCTCCAATTATTTAACTTCTTGATGATTAATTTTGTATGCTTGAGCATAAATAATTATTCCGTTTTAATCAAAGGAAGGTTAGAATTTTTTTTTTTTTTAAAAAGATTTTTTTTTTTTTTTCCCCAAGAAAGAGTTGTGCTCTGCATTCTCATAAACACTTACCTAGTTTAGAAATTGCCCTAAACAGACAGATACTCCTGTACTTATGTATGAGAAAATTGGTTTTGCTTTGACTTAAGTTTGAGTATTAAATTCTGCCACCGAGCTCCGAAAGTATGCAAGATAGGACTACGGGGCTAGTGAATTTCAAAGTTCAGACTGTTCTGTAAACTGCTATGACTGTGGAAAAAGAGTTTGCATTAGCATCTAGCCAGATGTTACGTGTCTGCTGATGCATAAAAACCCCATAGAAGCATAACCTGAAAAAGTTTTTGTGAATGCCTTTAAAAGATCGCATATGAAAGACCATTTATTATCATGTACACACATGCATATCACAGTATTGGTGTCTGCAGTGATGGTTTGGAAGTGCTATCTGTAGAAGAAAAGTAGTCTGGTTCCTACTGTTCCTACAACCCTTTGAGATCTGAAATTCCCAAGAGGGATCCAGCCATGCCATCTAGAATGTGAGATAATCTCATAGACATTCCTGAGATGGCGTAAATAAAGATGAGTAAATTTTTTGGAAGTTTTTGCCTTCACAAGTCACTGGTGCTGAGTGACTGCCTTTGAATCAATGACATAGAGGCAGAAATGCCTTACATTACATCACAGCTTTCCATCTGGTTCCTGTCTTTCACACTCTCCTAAGCTCTAGATGATATCCTTTGCATCATAATATTTACAAAAATGTGAACAAATTTCCCTTTACCTTCTTGTTTCCATGCAGTTTCTCCTGTCCATCGTATAATGGAAACATGGAAAGCATGTTTGACAGGGAGTACACACAATATATGCCTTCCCATAACAACACAATGTGTTACTTGGCTACAAGGAGTTTGAACACATACATAACTGAACTTCTGAAATTGGGTGAAACCTCACGGTTATTACTCATCTCCTTTCCCTCACATCAGTATCACAGCTTAGTAAGATTTTGTTTAGTGTTTCTAGTTGCAAAGCAGATGGAAGCTTTGCTTACAGAGGTTAAGCACTACCCTTTCAATCTCCAGCAGAAACATCAGGAAGAACTTCACACAGACTTACAGACTTTTGTTGTCTTAGCTGAAATGATGTAACAGAAGTAAAATCGTCAAAGACTGCTGATATTACTTTTACTGTTATTATTTTTGGTGGTGAAGTAGTAACAGTTATTACTGTTATCATAAGTAGTAGGTTATGATGCATTTTATGGGATGAGTTTCATGGTCACTGAAACTGATCAAAGATCTATATTGACTTCAACTGCATGTGTTCAAGCACTATATAAATTACTATTCTCAGCTGCAGTATTACTTATTCTGGTTTTGCAGCCTGGAGGATTGCAGTCACACAGCTTCTATTGTGTAAGGAAATGGTTATATTAATTTGATCTTCTCTTTTAAGTAGAGTGCAAAAGTGTAACTTTAGTAAATTAAATTCTTAGCAGCAACACATGATTTTTTTCCGTTCTCCATTATATTTGTAGTAATGGTGGTCAGCACTTGACAATTACTTATAGCAATTGCTGGTAATTAAATACTACTTAATTTCCTGTACTCAGCAATATGTTTAGTTTTATATTTGTGGGTGACATCTTTCCCTGGAAATACGTTTGTTCTGTAATTAAAATTAATAAATATTGATGGCAGCTACTTGGTAAATTATAAGTAATTCTTAGGGAACATAAGGAAAAAATAAATTATTTATATTACACAGTAACAAACAAATCATTACCCATATATAGAGCACTGGGTCACAATTAATAGCTGCTTAAGTATTAAAACTTCCAAAGGCTGACTGGTCTCTGCAATTTAAATGCACCATTTCTGTCTCTGTAACATTGCACTCAAACCAGCAGGGCTTTGCGAGGCATCTGTTTTCACAAATGTTGTCTCTTGGGTGATAGTATATGTTCAGGCCTAGTATCTTAGCAACTTGTAGTCATTAAAGATCCCAATTCTGCTTCAGGGATAAGTGTCTTAATTATTGTTTGAGATATTTCATTTTGCCCACCCTGAACTTCCACCCATGGCTGGCTGGAATCTCCTCGCTCCCTCGCGGGGCTGCACCATTGAGCAGCTGTTGCTCTCCACAGGGTGCTTAACCATCCATTCTTCAATATCTTCTCTGAGATTTGCTTGAACAAAGCACTTTAATAAATATGTCTTGCTTGACCGCTTTCCAGAGAGCAAACAAATGTTTGCTTCTGTATTATACAGGGAAATCAGATTCTGATCTAGAAATGCTGAGGGTGAAATTCTGCTGAGAAGCTCTGTCATAATGGTGAATACTCTCTATGACATAGAGCTGTTTCTTCTCCAGAGGAAAAGAATGGATGACCTTTACTCAAATACTTGAGTGAACAAGCAGAGGGTTTTTACAAGTTTATTTCTGCGTGTAGGGTTTTACTTATGGGCAGATGGGGTATGGGGACAATCCAGCTGGACTGTCACAGCAAAAAGGCATAATATCTACCCTTAGATTTGCAAAGTGCATTTATTTATGTACTTCCTATCAGATTTGTTCATTACTGCAGAAGAATATGAACAGGATCTCTTTTGTCACCCTATGGTAAACATCATGAAAGGCTCATCATGAGAAATGAGACCAAATCTTAAATCACCTTCCCCCTATTCCTTTCTTCTCCCTCAGTGGCTTAACTTCATCTCCAGGTTTTCTATTTCCTCCCCCTGCATGGCACAGTGGGGACAGAGGTTAGGAATTGGGTCAGTTTATCACATGCTGTCTCTGCAGTCCCTTCCTCCTCACACTCTTGCCCTGCTCCATCATGGGGTTCCTCCCATGGGAGGCAGTCCTCTGCAAACTTCTCCAGGATACGGTCCTTCCCACAGGCAGCAGTTTTGCACAAATTGCTCCAGTGTGGGGCTCTTCCACAGGATGCAGTCCTTCAAGAACAGACTACTTCAGAGTGGGCACCACACAGGGTCCAAAGTCCTGCCAGCCCGTGTGTTCCAGCAGGGTCTTCTCTCTCCACAGGTCCACAGGTCCTACCAGGAGCCTGCTGCAGCATGAGCTTCCCACAGGGTCACAGCTTCCTTCACGCACATCCACCTGCTCCAGCATGGGGTCCTCCATGGGCCTCAGGGAAATTTCATCTCTGGTCCCTGGAGAACCACTTACTCCTCTTTCTTCACTGACTTTGCTGTCTGCAGAGTTATTTCTTTCACATCCTATCATTCCGCATTTCTGGCTGCTGTTGTGCAAGCAAGTTTTTTTCCCCTTCTTAAATATGTTAACATTGAGACACTACTGCTATAGGTGACTGGCTCAGCTCTGGCCAACAGTATGTCAATATTGCAGCTGACTGGCATCGACTCTGTTGGACACAGGGGAAGCTTCTAGCATCTTTTCACAAAAGCCACCCCTGTAGCCCCCTGCTACACAAAAAATATGCCACAGAAATCCAGTGCACACTCACTTAATTACTGATGCCTGCTGCCCAAGCAGTCCAGAAACAGGCAAGGAAATAAATATCACACTCAGGTCTCATTCCCCCTTTTATGGACAGGGGGATTTTGTAGCCTGTTCTGTTGAGTAGTGGCCGTATCTGGTGAATCTGTTTTGGAGTGGATCTTTTTAGGTGAAAATTTACTTTTTGTCTATACTGTGGTATACAACTAAGTGGTACAATCTAAATTATTTATCTCCTGATGGAACTAAGACTGAAAACACAGAACTGCTCAGAGCACCTCACCAGCAATGTGGATGCAAGTTTCCTCAGCAGTTTGCCTTTATACCTCTATGGTATGCACAGAGGAGTGGTCCAAATGTAACTGCTGGTTAAGAGGATATATAAACATGCAGTTCTGAAACATTGCAGGTGGCAGCAAATCAAATCAGTGTCTTTCTCTCCTGTACCATACATCACTCAATAATGCAGTCACACCCTACAGACTATATAAACAATGATTGCTATTTTTGCTCTACATATTCCTTTAATAACACTGGGTCATGAAAGGAAAAAAAGGGAGTCTTCTCACGAAAAATTATTTAACCTGTCCAGAAACAGAAGATTTTCTGGAACATTGGGTGCAACAGGCATAAAGGAAATGAGAAACTGCCAGTAGGAGCTAAAAGCCTGCAACTCACAGAGCTGTAGAAGCAACCAAATGCAGCAAGGAGCTGTTTGTCTGGCTGCAGGAGAGGTAAGACTTGCCTCAGTTTGAAGTGACTGAGCTGGAAAGGACTCTTCTGTCTCCTGTAATCTTTCTCATAAAGTTAACTTTCTAGTTTTTATTCAAACATATAATTGCTTTTTGGCTTTGAAGCCCTTCAGCCTCTTGAGAAGCCCATTTAAGACTATGACTAGATACATCTACCTTGAAGCTCTGAGGAAGGGACTTTAACATATCCTCCTAGAAAAACAGATTAGGATTTTACAGCCATGGTGTTACTTTTTGCCATAGATGCTGTGTTTTGCAGTCCAGTTATTGATTTGTAAAGCTGAGAATTGATGGTGTGTTACAGGATTAATCTGTTGTGTGTTTGCTGTTTTGCAGACACATAGATTTATTAAGTCTGCACTTTTCTTGCTGATAAGTAGCTGGAAAAATATCATAGCAGACAGAAATGTGAACTGTTTCTAGGTGTAAAAAGCAGAAGTTGTAAATCCACAAAAATGATGGTAATTATTTGTGCTACAGGAAATTAACAACATACACTAAAGTCATGCTTGCATTGAGCACAAGGAAAAGAAGAAATGGAGCAGCTCAGACTGGCACCAAACTACCTGCAGTTTGGCTTTTCACCAGACAAATCAGCATACACATAACCTTCCTTAATTTTTGCCAATATAGATTACTGAAAAAAAATAGAAACTTGTCTTTATTTTAAATTTTAAAGAGAAGAATTTATTTTATTAGTTAAACAACTCTAAGGTTGGAAGGAAGCAGAGCTAGGCCTTGGCTCCAGGGCTGTGCTCTCATATATTATAGTATGAAGTCTAAGTCTTTCTACCAACTTTTCCCTAAAGTCCACTGAAAGCTAAAGTAATAAAGCAAACTTATCTTTTGAAATTTAGTGACATGACTCCAAAGAAATGAAGAGGGGGAGCAGAAGGAACAAGAGCAGCTGCTTCTTCCTTATGAGATTGTTCTCGAGAGGAAGCTTTTTCTGTAGTGAGCTGCACGCTGGAACAGATGCAAACTGTATCAAGGGCATTAATATTATAAGGACAAGGTTGGAAATTTTGTTGGGACCCAGCCTTCTATATAATAAGTGTATCTTTTTTTTTTTTCCAATGCCCTTAGATATTTGGAAGTCTCTAATCTACAAGGGGATTAGTGAACTCAGCCTCATTAATTTTCAGCAAATGTTGCCCTTTCTTTCTTTTTTTTTTTTCTTCCTTGTGATAGTGATGTAATTGTTGTAAACATTAAGCAATACCTATATGCCACAACGTGTGATATTTATCTAACTCCCATCCAACTCCTATTGCACTGGCTTGAACATTGGAGCCAAAATAATCACACTAATTTGGTCCTTTAACTGAGCCAGGCTGTGTTTCGGATCTTGCTAGTCCCTTGCTAGTGCAGCTGTTATGCCCTTGGGAGCTATACTGAATCATTCAACCTTGATATTCTGACCATGCTATTGCTATGTTCTTACAATTCACCATCTTTCCTGTTACAAATTACAGAGTAAATCCTCTGCCCTTAGTTAAGCCTCCTGTCTCCTTTACACTTCACATTTTATCCCTTTCTTTTGATACAATTAGGTAAGCAGCCACCTACCCCCAAGAGACTTCCTTGAGTCTCCATTGCATCTGCTATTTTAGTGAAGCCTTTTTCGGTTTATTTATTTTTAGTGACGACACTGCAGTTCAATCTATAGTACTATATAGGATGTGAGTCTGGAGACTTGGTTTCTGTTCCTGTTCAGCTTTACAAGTAACCTTTACCACATCAGCCTGTCTGCCTTTAACAAAAGCTTCCACTAACTTGGGATACAGGGGTCTGGAGTCTTTAACCTGATGCATTTACAACATGATTTATCTTGCTGATGAGCACCTGCAGCTACCAACCATTCTAACTGGAGTTGCAGATGCTTGGAGCCTCTGTAAAATCTGATCCCTTTTTTTTTTTTTTTTTTTTTCCAGAACCCCAAAATGAGCCAACTCTTAAAATTTTGGCTTAAACACTCTACATATTCATTTCCCAAATGCAGAATCAGGATAATGATCTCTATATTTGTAAAGAGCTTTAGCTGTGCAGCTGAGACATACTATATAAATGCTAAGTAATATCATTATTATAGGTATGGAGTCAAATGGTTCCCCATACTTCCCAACTGCTTTTGTCACAATATTGTACTAGCAGATTACCATCTTTCTGAACAGCTGGTAGGGCTTTGTTGCATCCCTTTTTTTTTTTTTTTTTTTTTTTTTTTTCCCCATGCATTCTACCAAAAAGAGAGCCCCAGACATGGCAATCCTTCCTCATCTAGTCTGTCACTGCTTCTCTCCCAGAAGCCATAAATAGAGCTCTTTGTTTTTGTTGCTGTTGCTACAACCCATCCTGTGAGAACTCCCCAGAAATACCTTAAGGTTAGATACAACCTATACTTTCCCATAATACTGCCTGAAACTTTGGAAGATGAAGGGTGGTGTTTGAGTATAAAAAAATGAGAATATGACCAGATATCTCAAGAAGCATTTGCATGGTCTTTGAATGGAAAAGAGAGAAGTTGAGTGGCAGAAAACGGGAGCCTCTCTCAGCTATTTAAATGCAAATTTGAAATACTAGTCACTTTCTTCTCCCAGGATCCTATTGTTTTGACTAGCCTTTAAATAACTTTGACTTTTCAGTGTCAGTCTAAGTTATTTGCCACTCTTTCTCCTTTCCCAGTGGTCTACCCTGGTACTGTCAGCGTAGTTACATATGCCCTTTCTTGTACCAGAGACAGTTACATTACAAACAGCATGGAACACAGTCTTAGCAGAGCTTCTTGCAACTGGGGTAGGTGTTTGCCCTCCATGAATGTTGACAATTTGAAAGAATGCAAGTACTTCTTTGTGGGAAGGAACACTAGCGTTACCCTTTTCCAGTATGGACACCCTTCCTTAGGAGTATATAAGGTTTACCACTACTTTCTATTGTTTTTACTTAATGGTAAAGTTAAAAAGTGCAATATTATGCTTATAAAACGTAGACCACTATGTTTCAGATGTTCTTCATTTTACAGGTTTTTCTTACACTACTCCAAAAGTAATTCTGGAATAAACTATATTTGTGTAAGAATTGTAGTAAAACTCTACTTGGGTAGATTCTGGTTCGAGTCTTCTTGCAACTGCATAGACTGTTTATTGTACACTAAGGTTTAGATGCTAATCAACTGCTGTTGAATATAAATTACAAATAATAATAATAATATCATGAGTCACAGGTAGAATGTTACAGCTTACAGTAGGCAACCTATTTCATTTTAGCAAGCCATTGAATGAGCAATAACTGTTTAAACACATTTTGTGAATGTTTGGCTTTGGCTCCTTTCTGTTTCCTCTACACGATAGCTCTGACATCATTTGCTTGGACTTCTCTATTAAAGAACTGAAGTTTTAAAAATAATTACCAGCAAATAGTTGTTGTCTTAGGGGTGGTGCAGAACTTCTGATATCAAGAAAGTTGAAATGGGCATCAACGTGGTGATACCAGGATGCTTGATTTGTCTTTCTGGGTGCTCCTCTACTGGCAAGGAAAATCACCTTCACTATGACTACTATGGTCGTCTTGAACCTGGAAGTAGATTGACTCTCCAGATATAGTCAGAGAATTTGGTTTGGCTTATTGTCTTCCTTCAGCTTCAGTGACCAAAATCAAACCCAGGCAGCACTACTTTCATGATTTACATATCTTATTCTCCCTTTTCCTTTTTCTTTGACATCCTTTGGCCTCTTTTGAACCTTCCGCTCTCACATCAGTCTCCCTCTGAGGAAACAATTACTAATCACTCTTCTCAGTTTGTCACAGCTAGTGTAAATATTTTTCATAATCCAATTTTTGTACTTCTGATACTATTATCCAGGCAATCTTGGTTTTCTATATTATTACTGACACAGTTACAATGATGTTGTTGGTCTTTCAAGATGGTACATGCTAGAAAGTCCTCACAACTCTCCTCCAGATACCTCTGGAGTTCGGTGGGTTAACTTATTGTTGACCACCTGTGAGATGTTGCTATCCTTCATGTCACGGTTTATAACTTTTACAGCTTTTCACACTGCTACCTGTTACGTTCAGCACTTTTTAATGTCACATCCTGTAGTTTTCAGTGTTCTTTCAGTTAGTACAATCTCATGCTGAGTACTAGTCAAAGGGCTACTCACTTGCCTGCAGCTCTAACACATTCTAATATGAATTTTCAGTTTTCAGAAAAGCACTGTAACAGTGGTGGTAATGATGTTATCATTCTAGGGAAGATTTATGCTGGACTCACAAATATCTTTTTGAATACCAAACATTTATAAAAATGTTTATAAAATGAGAAGTCTCAACAAAAGGATTTTAGTCCATTAGTTACAAATGTTTTAATCATAATTTTGCAGGCCATTCAAACCTTCATTCCATGTGAATGTGTCCTCTATAATTAGACTGGATGGTATAGCTAGATATTTTAACTCTTAGAATAGCATTAAATTATTCTGAAGCCATTATTAAGAAGTACTTTCTATGTATAAACATGAATTTGTGTTGTAGGTTCCACTGTTGCAAAAAGATAGGCATAGTCATAGGCTTTTGGCGTTGTTCTTCATTAAAATGTCTGAAAAACCTCATGTAGATGAAGAGATCAACTGTTATAAATATAGAGGACATATATTTTAGTAAGCATATGTTCCTGGTCTCTTTGCATAGCCATGTGTATACAGTGGTTTATCATTCATGTAGGCTTTCTCACTAATGGATGTTCATATGTTTACAATCTGTGTACAGATAGAAACAGTTATATTGAATCCCTTCTTTTAAAACTTAGAAAATAACTCTTGTGGGTCTTCTCATATATGTATTTGGTGATTAAAATATTCAGTATGCCTTCATAAAACTTCAGTTTTATGTAACTTTATTCTGAATATTAAAAATTCTTTCATACCTACATGCTCCTATGCTATTTCCTTATAAATAGCTCCGTGTTAATTTAAGCATCATAGAAAAGGGTATTTGTGAGATTCTGCTATAATGTGTGCTAATAATGTGCAAGCTTTCATCTCTTCCATGTCATTCAGATTTGGCCTATACAGTTGCTAATTTTCCCTTGGCCAGTGACTGTCATTTCTGTCAGTTAGATGTGTTTTCTGACGTGAACAAGTAGCCATTAGCATGGAGGTCAATGAACTTATCTTCATTTATACGACCTGAGTCAGAAATTTAGCAATTGGTCTCTAGAAATCACAACCTTATGCCCCGACTCATTCGCCAGTCTGACAAAACCTTCTGATTACAAATATGCTCCCACACAACAATCATAAGGTGTTTATCACATAGTAATGTAAAGGACAGAAAGATACTTTTTGTTTCTCCATGGTTTTGCTTCATCTGTTTATTTCTGTTTCTCTTTGATGTTTGAAATGGATTTTGGACTTGTTGTTCCCTCTTTTGTCACATTACGTTTCTACCAAGTTCTACCTTTGTGTGTTGCCATAGAAGACCTCTAGTGTGCTTTGGGATCATGTAGGGCTCATTTATTTGAAGGCGTAGCTTCAAGTGAAATACCTAGTTAAAGCTGTTGAAAATGCAGCAGAGCACTGTGATATTCATTGGCACTTCATCTTCAACATTAGCACAACTTATGAAATAAGAAGTATGTTACCTCTGATTGAGAGACCTGTGATACCACTTTTACTGTGCAAAACTGGTGTGTCACCTCCAAGAGTGCAAACATACTCCTGTTGGGGATCAGGTACAGAGAATCGTTTGCTTGAACATAAATTTACTCATAGCAAAAAATACTGATTGGACAGACAGACAGTGTGCACAATTCGGACACATGTCCCAGTCACTGATATGGTGGAAACATTGCTTCTTATGCCTACAGCATAACAAAATTTTCAGAGCTGCTCATCCCTCATGTCTCTGCAAATTTTTGCAGTGGCGATAAAGCCATTCAAAACCAGACTGAGATCCACTGGCTCATTTCATACAGTCTCCTGAATAATATTCACATGGTGATGCATTTTGATCTTTTGCATTTGAAGTGCCAATACTCACAATAAGGGATATGAACTCATTTCCAGCCCTTTCTGTCCAGCTTTATGTTCCTGGTACGAAAGTTGCAGGTATACTTTAAGGTTTTGTTCTGTTTTAGACATAACAGTTTGGTTTTATTTCTATTTCCTTGGTACATTTGCAAAGGGATTTTAAAATTTACAAATTAAGTAAACTTCTAGAACCAGTCAGCAGTGTTAAGACAAAAAAAAAACCCCGGATTAGAGCACAAATGAAATTAGTTCTTCTGCTGCTGCTTAAACTTCATCTTGATTAGAACCTCTGTGAAAGCTAAAATAATTTTTTTGCTGTTACTAGAGCTATTGTTTTTAAGAAGACACCACTGTAGTGAATCATTGACTACCTCTAAGTATCTCCTTATTTTAAGAAATAATCAGCAGTATATGCAATTAAATCACAACCACATGGTCTTACTCTTATATGTGAATCACATGATACCTTAAGTCAAAACGTCTCCATGTAGAAAACTCCTCTAAAATGGAATTGTGGGAAAAGAGGGTTAGAGAAAATTTTCTTTGTCTCACTGACTCACAAACAAACATAGTTCCAGTGGTATTAATTTGTTTTTATACCAAAACACACACTACTAAATGCTTCTGTAAATAGGTTTAGAGGTTTTGTTTGTTTGTTTGTTTTTTTTTTTTTTTTTTTGTTTATAATCTTTCCATTAAACTTTGGTTTGTAAACTACCCATTTAAACAATTGTTTTTTTTTTTTTGTCCAGAGCTTCACAGACAGTCTCTTAATTAGGCCAAATACTTATTATACATGTGATGGGTTGACCCTGGCTGGACAGTAGGTTCCTATCCCTAAAGCCACTCTTTCACTCGTCTCTTCAGCTGGGCACGTGAGAGAAAACATAATGGAAGGCTTACAGTTCAATATAAGGACAGAGAAAGATCGTTTACCAATTACCATCACAGGCAAAACAGACTTGATTTAGAGAAAATTAAATCAATTTATTACTAATGAAATCGGTGTAGGATAATAAGAAATTAAATCAAATCTTAAAACACTCTTCTCCACCCCTCCCCTCTTCCTCAGGGGCTTAGCTTTACTCCGGAGTTTGCTGCTTCCTCCCCCTGAATGCTCAGGGGGGCAGGGAATGGGGTTTCCTCACACATTGTCTCTGCAGCACCTTTGACCTCAGTAGGTCACTTTTCCGCTGCTTCATCATGGGGTTCCTCCCATGGGAGGCAGTCCTCTGCAAACTTCTCCAGGATACGGTCCTTCCCACAGGCAGCAGTTTTGCACAAATTGCTCCAGTGTGGGGCTCTTCCACAGGATGCAGTCCTTCAAGAACAGACTACTTCAGAGTGGGCACCACACAGGGTCCAAAGTCCTGCCAGCCCGTGTGTTCCAGCAGGGTCTTCTCTCTCCACAGGTCCACAGGTCCTACCAGGAGCCTGCTGCAGCATGAGCTTCCCACAGGGTCACAGCTTCCTTCACGCACATCCACCTGCTCCAGCATGGGGTCCTCCATGGGCTGCAGGTAGGTATCTGCTCCACCTTGCACCTCCATGGCCTGCAGGTGGACAACCTGGCTCATGATCTCTGTTGTGGGCTGAAAGAGAATCTCAGCTTTGGTGCCTGGTGAATGTCCTCTTTCTCCTTCAGTTACTTTGGTGTCTACAAGGGTTGTTTCTTTCACAATTCCCTCTAGCTGCAATTGCTGTTGTGCAGGTTTTACTTCCCTTTCTTAACCATGTTTTTACGGAGACATTGCCACCATCACTAATGGGTTCAACATTGGCCAGTGGCAGGCCCATCTTGGACCTGGTTGGCATTGGCTCTGTTGGACACGGAGGAAATTTCTAGCATCTGTTCACAACTCCTCCGCTCCCTCCTTGCAAATCCAATATAACAGTGAGGAACTGAGGCATTTTAGAGACAGTATTGAATATTCTCCAGAACTTACCTATGTTTGGATAGGGTTCTATATATCACTGCTCTCTATATAAGGCATACCATTATTTATGTTAGCTACCTCAGTCAAAGTGATAGCATGCCCTCCCGTCCCCTCTCCTCTCCTCTCCTCTCCTCTCCTCTCCTCTCCTCTTTTTGAAATTGCTTATTGAGTGCCTGATACCCCTACAAGTAGGGATATCTTAGTAGTTACCACTATCTCTAGTAGAGGACTGATTCTTAAATGCCCTGTTTATGTTCAAGTCTTCTTTGGCAGCACTGTATTTTACCTATGTAATGTTCCGCTTTATAATTTACCAAGTCTTCATTTTTGTTAGTTCTCCTGTCTTTAATATCACCGTCAGGCATATACCCTACATGAAGCTGAGTAAACTGTTAGTTTAGCTTTTGAAGCTTGTCTAAATTACCTTTAATTTTACCTATTCTTACCTGAAAGTTCTATGCTTTCCCTATAAACAATCTTTTCCTGTTTTAATCTTCTTAGACTGTGTCACCTTGACTTTTAGCTATTTCCTGGGTTTTCTGATGACTAAAATATAGTGCCTCTTTGTTGAACAATCCTTTATGTCAATCTTTATAGTAATTCTGCTTGCATTTAATATCCTTTTTGAAGTGATTATTTAGCTAATTAGGACTGAAAACCCTCCACAGAAGTTTTTCCCCTTGGCTGGAGTATAAATTTTAGATTATTTTTATACTTTTGTCAGTGCAGCTGTCTTTACCAACCAGTACTCTTAATTTCTCATAATCTATTCTTTTGAAATTGAGAACCTTAGGGCACAGTCATACATTCATTTTTGAAATAGATGTAGCAATTTAAGATGCCATTACCCTATGGCTATTCATTAATACCCTTCAGTTGTTTGAAAATGCTGGAGCCTCAGCCATGGGGACTGATAGCTGATGACATGAGCATTTCTAGTCCATTTTAGAGCAAAGTGGTATGGGTTTGCTTAAACTTCTCTTAGCAGCACTTTATATGGGTCTGTTTTATTTTATATTGAAATGCTCTGCCACAATGGATTACAGTCTCTCAGCTGAAGGAATGGTTGCAGATGGCTGGAGAGCAGTGACAGTATACAGGGGGCAACATCATGCAACTGGAGGAACTTTGGGAAGTCATCTCCTTCAGTCTCTCTCTGCAAGTAGGATGGTAGCACCCTGAAGATCAAGTCAGTCACAACTGTATATTGCCAGGTCTGGAAAGCATTCCAAGAAGATTTTAGAACAATATGTGGCTGTCTGTTTATCATTACATGTGAGTGAATCCATATGAGTTTGAAAATTTATAGGTACAATGACAATCAATAGCAAATCTTTGTGACTAGGCCTTCTAACAGCTTCTAACTCACTTTAAACCCAAAATCATATCTCTTTATAGTCTCTATAGTTTACATTAGATAAAAAATGACTGCCTGCAATGTCAGCATCTAGTAGGCAACTAATTGGCAGACTTTTCTTCAACACAGAAATTTTCCTAATCTTAATCTCCTTTTCACAGTGATTTTGACTTCTGTCAATAAAGGTGGAGGTTATTCTTCTCTTAGCTTTCCAGGAAATAGAAATATTTTTTTTTCTCCATCCAAATCCAATTTTTAGTTAGGAAGCCAACATCAGGGTTGGAAGAAAACGTCACACTCGTTCAACATCCACAGAACTTTCCTGGGAAGACCTTTTATCTTCAGAAATGTTTAAAAAAGGAATTACAATCTGAAACTGATTAACATTAGAACATTAGAATTCAGAGAGGAATCAGCTTAAGAAAAGTAAGAAAGCCAGTATTCAACAAATCTCCTGAGAAGTTAAAGGCAGCTATGTACATTTTGCTATGTATATTTTTTTCCAAAGAAGAAAGGCAGCAAACAGCACATAACAGAGTATCATGAAACACTGTTCTTCACAACAATAAGAAAAGGGATGAGCAGGCAGGGAAATCTGATGCTGTTACCAAGGATTAAAAGAATGTAACAAAAATGAACTGCATTGTAATTTGTTATTTCATACAGATTATGTACCTATTTGTGCTGTAGAATGGATCTAGATTTTTATAAGTCTCTACACAAGCATTCTTATGCTTCTATAACGTTTAAATACAGGTATTTTTGCTCTACTGATTTTAGAAATGCACGCTGAAGTGCTCAGAGAATTAAAATTTCATATATTAATGTCGGTGGAAGCAGATTATTCTGTAATGGACAAAAGTATTTGCTGTTTTCTCTCTTCTTTCATTGGCTTGCATTAGTTTCCTGTCCTCTTACGGGAAAGCAGAAACAAGAACCCCATGTTCCATGGAGCCAACTGCAATGCCTGGAACAGATGGAGACACCATTGTGTGAAAAACTAAGCAACCAAAATTTGTTTGCATAATCTGTTCAGGATATGCCCACGGATGGTTAATATCTATTTATAATTGCTCATGAATCTTTCCCAACTTACGTATATATAATTAGGGTGAATTTATGAATGATTTATGAACACAGAAGTGAACTGCACTTGTGAGATGAATTATCTACAGTAGGTAAGTTGACCTGCTCACTAGAGGTCTCATATTTTGAGTTTAAATGTTATTTGTGTCCACTCATATGATGGAATTTTTAATAAATACATGTTCCAAAAAGTGGTTTATTAATGTTTCCTCTTCAAGCCCTATTGGTTCGTACTGTACTAAATATGTCAAAATATTCTACAAAATAGTAAGCTAAATCAGAATGACATTTGCTTTAGGGAACTTCTAGACAAACTAGTAAGAGAATGGTTTTTCTCTGACAGAATCTTTCATTTAGATGATGATAATTTAAAAAATATTGCAGCATGAGAATGGTTAAAAGTAAATGTCTAAAACTAAATGTCCATCAGATTCTCTGAACAGGCCATTGCTAAGCTAGTGAATTTCTTGGTTGGTTACACATCCTCATTTTCATCTCAAGATGCCACAGAAAACATTTGCTGCTGGGCAGCAATTAGTTCTTTATCAGGTCTTATGGCTGAAATATTTGTCAGCAGCAATGGAGAGGAATCATTTGCTTCATTTCTGAAGTTCAGCACTGTCCTCTACCTAAACCAATGCTCATTAGCATTCGGGACCATTGGATGGACAGCCTTTCCAGTGCTTTGTCTCAGGTGGCTCTTTTTATTACCAGGAATGATTTGTGTTCCTACAAAAAGGCTCTTCAGAAAATTTTTTCACAAGTATAAATTCCCTGTTATTGTTTCTGGAACTTTTTTTTTTTTTTTTTTCCAGTTTGCTTAGCTGTAGATAGGATTTTTAGATTTTAAAAAATCACGACATTCTTCTTTCTTTTATTTTAGTAACTTATTTTAACCTTGAGTTGGATCTGTGCCTCTGGGATCCAAAACAGCTCTCTGTGTAATTAGAAATACACAGAGACTGATTGAATACTACAAACCAGTCCATTTTCCCTTACTATCAGGAAAAAAAAAAAAAAAAAAAAAAAAAAAAAAAAAGGTTGTTTTCTTATTTCTGTGGAATAGAAAAAGGAAGCTAAGTGTAGAATAGAAGCAACAAAATAAAACATGCACTACCTCCATCTTTCCATGAGGCACAAAGAGCATTTTTAGAGAGAGGGAAGAGAAAATCAGGAAAATAGTTGTGTTGTAGAAACTCAGATGGTGCCTGTGCTTGTTTCCTCTGTAATAGATGTTAACAGCAATAGCTATGTAAAAAAACCCTGAAAGGCACAGCTGCTTTATTCCACATCCTTGCTGATTCTGACTATATTACAGAGCTCCAGCAGCTGGTCTGTGCTCACAAAGCCCATTTTATTAGATATTTCTAATTTCTATTGACAGTGCTTCAGTGGATTTTGAATTCCCACAAGTAAGTCTTCAGAGAAGAAAAAGAGGTGAAGTAATCTTTTATTTACTTATTTGTGAGATGAAACCATATTACTACATTTTGTATTTACATTATTTTTTTATGAGAATTCTACATCCTCACAATTCAATCAATTTAAAATTTTAAAAAGTGAGACTAGATGAAAACGTAAATTAAGTTGTGGTTTGATTTTTTTTTTTTTTAAGATATCAAAAATACTTAGCTGAAAAATGTTTTTATTTCTTTCTTTATCTGTTGGAATTCAGGGTACCACAAAGATCAGCAAACATGTCTTGTTCTTGGAAAGGTTTTGCCTAGTTTTGAAGTAGTCTAGCTAAATATGTGCATTGGAAACACCCATGTCAATGGATCAGTTCTGTTTAGAGTTTTCTGGTGTATTATTCTGAATAAGTGTCCTTGGAGAAGAGGAATGGTAACTTTTTAAGCTATCAGAAATTTTCAAATATTCACAGTCCTTGCCTGAGTTCTTACTAGAGGATTTGTCCCACATCTGAGAAACCTGCTACTCTAGAAAGAATGGTTGCAGCTGAGTTATTGTAAGTGAAACCCATGGCTTTATGGACTGCACTTGAGAAAGCAAAAACCCCTTGTAGTGTGGGCTAGGTGATAATAAGACTCTAAACTGTGACAACTGAAAATTCTGCTGTTGGGCATTTGTAACTGGAGGAGTTATATATCTGTTCTGAGTAAAGTTTGCTTCTTACATTAGTTAGACTACCTGAGGAGATTCAACACTGGAATTAGAAAATGTAAGATTAGAGAGGCAAGAAACTACAGGCAAGTCCAGATCTTTGACGGAAGGTCCAGTTATGTTTGCACTGATAACTTAATCCCCAGTAAGAGTTATGTTTCACTGTACACAATCTAATGAAGTTTCTTTGTCAGCATAAAACTGTCTCATCAGGGTTGGTTTTCATGGAATCATAGAATGCTTTGGGTTGGAAGGGGTCCCAGAATGTCATCTAGTCCAGCACCCCTGCAAGCAGGAACATCCCCAACTAGATCATGTTTCCCAGATGCCCATCAAGCTTGACCTCAAACGTCACCAGGGATGGGGCCTCCACCACCTCTCTGGGCAGCCTGTTCCAGTGTTTCACCACCCTCATAATAAAGAACTTCCTCCTAATGTCTCATCTAAATCTACCCTGCTTGAGTTTAAAACCACTGCCCCTTGTCCTGTAAACTGTCTTTCCCCAGCTTTCCTGTAGATGCCATTCAGCTACTGGAAGGCCACCATAAGGTGTCCCCGGAGCCTTCTCTCCTCTAGGCTGAACAACCCCAGCTCTCTCAGCCTGTCCTCATAGAAATGCTTCAGCCTTTTGAAAATTTTTCTAGCAGGTCCATGTCTTTCATGTGATGGGGACTCCAGAGCTGGACACAGGACTCCAGGTGAGGTCTCACCAGGGCAGAGTAGAGCAGCAGGATCACCTCTCTCAATCTGTTGGCCATGCTGCTTTTGGTGCAGCTCAGTACACGATATGTCTTCTGGGCTGTGAGTGTGCTTTTTGTCCACAAATACCCTCCAAATCCTTTCTGCAGGGCTGCTTTCTGTGACGTCATCCCCCAGCCTGTATTGATAACAAGGATTACTCCTACCCAAGTGCAGGATATTGCATTTGGCCTTGTTGAACTTCACGATGTTCACAACAGACCCACTTGTCAAACTTGTCCAGGTCCCTCTGGATGACATCCCGTCCCTCTAGCATGTAAACCTCACCACTCAGCTTGTCATCTGCAGACTTGCTGAGGGTGCACTCCATTCCACTGTCTGTATCATTCATTAAGATATTAATCAGTACTGGTCCCAGCGCGAAACCCTGAGGGACACCGTGTGTTACCTCTCTCCATCTGGATGTCAAATCATTGACCGCTAGACTATGGATGTGACCATCCAACCAATTCCTTATCCACAGAACAGTCCACCCATCAAGTCCGTATCTTTCCATCTTAGGGAGAAGGATGTTGTTTTGGACTGCATCAAAGGCCTTGCAGAACCCCAGATAGATTATATCTATGGCTCTTCCCTTGTCCACTGGTGTAGTCACTCCATTGTAGAAAGCCACTCTAAGTCTGTCACTACAGGTTGGTCAGGTAGGACTGGAGAGCCATGCTGACTCGCTTGAATTACCTCCCTGTCCTCCATGTGCCTTAGCATAGTTTCTAGGAGGATCTGTTCCATGATCTTCCCAGGCACAGAGATGAGGCTGACAGTGCAGTTGTTCCCAGGGTCCTCCTTTCTTTCTTTTTTAAAAATGGGTGCAGTGTTTCCCTTTTTCCAGTTATCAGGGACGTCAGCTGACTGCCATGACTTTTCAAATATCATGGAGAGTGTCGTGTCAACTGTATCAGCCAATTCTCTCAGGACTCTGGGATGTATCTAATCAGGTCCCATAGACTTATATACGTTTGTGGCGGTTTAAACCACTTTTTATCATTCAGG
>NW_008633107.1:1691-2825 GCF_000691845.1 Merops nubicus | reverse complement strand
TCAGGTGTTGGGGGGCTGTCACAGCAGCGTCAGGATCTTGCCCTTGGAGTTTACTAGGTCAAGAGCTGCTGCCTCCATTGTTGACTGGAGCCATGTAGCTGTCTGAGCCCCTCCCCCAGCCACTGTCTCTCTGTCCCTCTGCAGACCCCGGATCCCAGCTGAGCGTCTCCAGGGCCCTCCCTCGGGCCAAGGGCTGACCCCCACTGCCAGCATGGTCTCCCACAAGCCCCAGGACAAGACCCCGAAGGAGAAAACCTCCCCAGAGAACAACTTTAAGGAGCTGAAGCACAGCCCTGAGGTAGAGGAGGAGGCAGGCATGGAGTTTGATGGTAAAGAGGAAGAGCAGGATGAAGACAAAGAGAAAGAGGAGAATGAAGTGGAAGAGGAGGATGATGATGATGACAGTGATGATGATAATGATGATGATGAGGAGGACGATGAGGAAGTGAGTGACGAGGATGAGGAAGATGATCTGTGACACACAAGGGTCACAATCAGTGCCCAAGTGCGGGCAGAGCTTCCCAATTGGCTCAGAGCCCATGAAGCACCGGTGCTCCCACCCCAGCGCCCTGCCCTTTGCGCCGGCTGCAACAAGAGCTTCCATCACATTCTGAAGCTCATTGCTCACTGGCATGCCCATGATGGCAAGAAGTCCTTCACCTGCATCGACTGTGGCAAAAGCTTCTGCCACAGCTCCCGCTTCCTGCAGCACCGCTGTGCCCACCCTGGAAAGAAGCCGCATGTCTGCGCAAACTGCGGTGAGAGCTTCCTGCGGATCTCGAAGCTTGTCACCCACTGGCGTGTCCATGCAGGTGGGAAGCTCTTCACCTGCACCGACTGCGGCAAGAGTTTCAGTGTCAGCTGCGACCTCTTTCGGCACCGCCGTGCCCACACCGGCGAGAGGCCGTACCGCTGTGCTGGCCGCCGAAAGAGTTTCAGTGTCAGCTGCGCCCTCTTTCGGCACCGCCGTGCCCACACCGGCGAGAGGCCGTACCGCTGTGCTGGCTGTGGCAAGAGCTTCCGGTGACACATGAAGCTCCTTGCCCACTGGCGTGCCCATGCCAGCGAGAAGCCCTTCGCTTGCACCAACTGTGGGGAGACCTTCCACCACGGCTCCAGTTTCCTCCGGCACCT
>NW_008633107.1:0-1536 GCF_000691845.1 Merops nubicus | reverse complement strand
GGCCGGGGGGCATTCAGCCAGTGCTCTGACCTGGTGAGACACACGCAGACGCGCAGCAGCAAAAGCCTGTATGTCTGCAGTGACTGTGGCAAGAGTTTCACCAAGAAGTCCAACCTCAACAGGTACTGCCACACCCACACCATCAAGGAGACCTTTGCTTGCAACCTCTGCTGCAAGGCCTTCACTGACAGCTCAACACTCACCCGTCACATACAGACCCACACTGGTGAGAAGCCCTTTCCCTGTGACAAGTGCAGTAAGAGCTTCAGTAACAGGTCAAACCTCACCCGGCACTGCCGCACCCACACTGGGGAGACACCCTATGTCTGTGAGACTGTGGGAAGAGTTTCACCCAGAAATCAGACCTCACCGAGCATCGCCGAACCCACACTGGAGAGAGACCCTTTGCCTGTGACAAGTGCAGCAAGAGCTTCACCACCAAGGCCAACCTCACCCAGCACCACCACACCCACACTGGGAAGAGATCCTATGTCTGTGACAAGTGCAACAAGAGCTTCACTCAGAGGTCCATACTCACCCAGGACTGCCGCACCCACACTGGTGAGAGACCCTATGTCTGTGACACCTGCAGCAGGAGCTTTACCACCAAGGCCAACCTCACCCAACACCAACACACCCACCCTGGCAAGAGACCCTATGTCTGTGACAAGTGCAGCAAGAGCTTCAGTCGGAGGTCCACACTCACCCAGCCCCGCCACACCCACACTGGGGAGAAGCTATACGTCTGTGGTGGCTGCAGTGAGAGCTTCACCAGAAAGTCCCACCTCACCCGGCACATGCACACCCACAGTGGTGGGAAGCCCTTTGCATGAGACATCTGCAGCAAGAGCTTCAGCCACAGCTCCTACCACACCCAGCACATGTGCACCCACACCAGGGAGCAGCCTGTGCTGGGGGACACAAATACACCGACCTCAGGGTTTTTGGGTGAACAGGACACCCCTGAGAGTCTGACTGAACAGAAATTGCCTCTTTTCCACCCAGATTCCTCAGAGGCTGGGGGCTCCAGCAGCAGCAAATGCCTTCCTCCCCCACCCCAAACACCTCTTAGTGAGAATGAGAAGAATTCTAGTGATGAGGTGGCACAGCCGGTGACCCCACCAAAGCTGGGCTGAGCTTTGTCAGGCTAGAGCTCATTTTCCCCCAACCCTTTAGTTTTCCCATACATTGCCTAGTTGTAATGGGAAAATGATAAATCTAATAAAATACTGTATTTTTATTATTGTTTTGACATTACTTCCTAGGCTGATCCAATACGTGGGGCATTTCTTCCCTGGGCTGAGGTGCAGAGCCATGTGCCCAGTTGCAGGGAGGGTCTTGTGGGGTCTTGGACGGCCTGCAATGTCTGCAGGGTTCTCTGGAGTGTCTTGACAGTCTTGGTTGGGGGGTACTCATAGAATCCTGGGGGGACTCAGGGGCTCAGGGCACTACTCAGTGAGTAAGTGGAACTATGGGCAGGTAACAGATGAAGGACCTCACCGTGTACTAGATTTCAGCCCTACCCTGGGGATTTTG
>NW_008633106.1:1573-15446 GCF_000691845.1 Merops nubicus | reverse complement strand
GCCGCCCTGCCCTTCCCGGAACCCGCGTCCTGTCCCCCCCCGGCCCCGAGGCACCGCCGGCGTCTGCTCCGGGCAGAAACCCCCAGCCCCGGGCTGGAATTTGGCCCTGAACCGTGGCACTTTCGGTGATATTGTCATCTCCGTCTTAAGTGCTGTAGGACAGTCACCGTAGGGTGAAGTTGCCGCAGACCCAGCAGCTTTCCCTGCTCATTTTAACCTGTTCCTGGCACAGATAGGTGTTGAAAGTGAAACCGGTTGTCTCACTGCACACCCGAACTAAATATCAGAGAGGGACGAGAAAAGCCACGACAGGAAAATTTCTGGACTATAAGGAAACGAAACTCACTTCTTCTGCAAAATTTTAGAGCTCTAGGTTTCTGAGGCTTTCTCTGGTACCTTGCTCGGCCTCAGAGGAGCTACCTGGGGAGGGACCGACACGCCAGGACAAAGCTGCTGAGGAAACTTCCATGGAAGCACCCCCGAGCCCGACAAAGAGAAAAGTGCAGCAGTAAAAAGAATTCCATGCTCCCAAGGCACGTGCTGGCATGGTGATAAAAGGGGTTTTTGGGTGCAAAGAGTGTAGCAAAATCTTCCTTCTAGAGACAGAACCTCACAAAACTGAACAGTCTCCCCTGCTGCTGTTCTTTAATGAGAAAGCTTGTTTTAAAGGTGGCTTTTGATGTAACTCCGTGGTGTATCTGGTGTCTGTGCTGCTCCCTTGTCCTTCCCTAAGCGAGTCTTTGGACATATTCCTAAGGAAAACAGGATAATGGATCTGGTATCCTATGTTTTGTTTTTAAAATACAAATTTTTTCATCCCTCAGAGGAGGGTTTCTGATCTATGTGGCAGCACTCAGGCTTCTGCTTCCCCAGCTCAGACACATGCTAAGGACAAATGGGCAGCGGGTTGGGTGCCAGCAGCAGCAAGCACTGCACTGTCCCCATGCCCAGGGGTGACACCTCACGTGCCACCATCCAGCCAAGGGCCACAGCCCAGCTTGGTGGAGATCCTGCTACATCACCAAATCCTTCCTGAAGTGCTGGTTTTATAGGGCTGGGTGCTGCAGCTGTTAGATTGAAATGATTTTTTTTTTTGTTTCTCCTCGGAACATAAAGAACTTTCCTTCGTTGCACTTGTCTGCTTCCACTTGAGCAAACAGTGAACTGAAATGCAGTGAAGCTCTGAAGTGCTCCTGAGGTTCATCAAGCAGGGGAAGCCAGCAGGGACATGAGAGTGCTGTGTGCATGAAGCCATCGTTCAGAAGAAGCTGACTCTTCACATCCCTCTGTGACCAGCTCATCATTTTAAAGACTAACGACTTCCTTCCCTTCCTCTCCCCCTCGAAGATGTGTTTTCTTCCTCATTTCCTTTAAGGGCTAAGCACTGAAATAGCAAAAGGTATTGAAACCCAGTCTACTGAATAATAACTTCACGATGGAACCTCGTTTCTGTTCCTTTTGAATGGATGGCTGCTTTAGCATGAGAGCTGCTGGGATCTGCTCCCTGCTGGGAGGGATGGGAGGGTGGAGAAACGTGGATCGAAGCTGAGCAGCAGCCACAGTGCTATAAAAAGCAAACCAGGAATCAGGAATGAGGTCAACGCTGCCAGAGTAAGAGGAGGAGGAATTGTATGCAATTAAGCTAAATTCAGGAATTAATAGTGAGTGCTTCTAGTATAGAGTCAGGACTGGTTGGAGTTCCTTGTTAACTCCCTTATTGCTAATACCTGCTAGAGCAGTGCTGGCTTTCCTTTGGCCATGTTCAGTTTGCAGGCTGAAGCGTGGTGCAGCATGGCAGAGGTTAATGGAATACTCTGGTGTAAAATCTTGGCTGTGCATCTTCAGCATTTACAGTCATTCCCAGAAGGAGTGGAAGCTGTTCATTCCTCCTAGTTTCACTCTCTGGCAAACACAAGAAACCTTGAAAATTTATTTTGGCTATCTAGAAAAGCTGAGTAAAACCACCACATTCCTTTCGCTCGTCTCTGATGTCACATCTGAATGCAGGTCTCCAGAGGTGATCTATTAATGGCCTAGAGCATTGCACCATCTGCTTCCTCTTTTGATGCACAGCATTTTGAATGCTTGGTTTAATCTCCCTGGGTTTCAGTAAATTATGTAAACTCAGAGGCTTGGCAGCGGGAGATGGGCACCATGAGGAGATGATTCAGTCATCAATAGCTATTGGGCTTCCTTATTGCTGCCATTACACTTCTTTCAGTTCTCCCTGTAAATTTTGCAAGTGAATAATTCATGGCACTGGGAGCTGCGAGTTAGTTTGGGAGTTTGCTCGCTCTGAGATTAGCTGTGACTAATCCATCCTCTCCAAACGTGGAAAAGCTAACTGGGCTTTTTTTTTTTTTTGCAGGTTTGGGTGATAAATCAGAAATAAATTGCACGTGTGTGTAAGGGCTGGCGATGAGATAAATCACATCCCCTTTTTTCTTTCTGGACAGAATCGGAGCACCCTGGAATAGATGCGAGTGGCGGACGGGGCACCGGCCGAAGCTACCTGGGAAAGCCATGGCTGCTGCTCCTCATCTCAACTCCGACGCCCTCCGAGAGGTCCTGGAGTGCCCCATTTGCATGGAGTCCTTCACCGAGGAGCACCTGAGACCCAAGCTCCTCCACTGCGGGCACACCATCTGCAAACAGTGCTTGGAGAAGCTGCTGGCAAACAGCATTAACGGGATCCGCTGCCCCTTCTGCAGCAAAATCACACGGATCACCAGCTTGGCTCAGCTGACTGACAATCTCACGGTGCTGAAGATCATCGACACAGCTGGGCTGGGGGAAGTGGTGGGTCTTCTCATGTGCAAGGTCTGTGGGAGGAGGCTGCCGAGACACTTCTGCAAGAGCTGTAGCTTGGTTTTGTGTGAGCCCTGCAAGGAGACGTCACACGTGCCCCAAGGGCATCGAGTCATCGCCATCAAAGAGGCTGCTGAAGAGCGTAGGAGGGAATTTGGGACAAGGCTTGCCAGACTTCGGGAGCTCATGGGTGATCTGCAGAAAAGAAAAGCATCTCTCGAGGGGGTATCGAGGGACCTGCAATCTAGATACAAAGCAGTTCTGCAAGATTACAGCAAAGAAGAGCGCAAGATCCAGGAAGAGCTGGCTAGGTCACGCAAGTTCTTCACCACCTCTCTGTCTGAAGTGGAGAAGGTAAATAATCAGGTGATGGAGGAGCAAGCTTATCTGCTGAACTTAGCAGAGGTGCAGATAATGTCCCGCTGTGACTATTTCCTTGCCAAAATAAAGCAGGGGGATATAGCTCTCTTGGAGGAGGCCGCAGACGAGGAGGAACCAGAACTGACAAACAGTCTCCCAAGAGAGCTGACTCTTCAGGAGGTCGAGCTCCTTAAGGTGAGCCACGTGGGACCCCTGCAGATCGGGCAGGTGGTGAAGAAACCCCGGACAGTGAACATGGAGGAGTCGCTGATGGAAACCGCGGCGTCCTCGTCGGCATCGTTCCGGGAGCCTGAGCTGGTGCAGGAGGAGGCCAGCTGCACCCCCAATTCCTCACCGGCCAAGCCGAGGATGCCCGAAGCAGCCACGAGCATCCAGCAGTGTCACTTCATCAGGAAGATGGGCTCCAAGGGCAGCCTGCCAGGGATGTTTAACCTCCCCGTCAGCCTCCACGTCACGCTGCAAGGCGAGGTGCTGGTGGCAGACCGGGGCAACTTCCGAATCCAGGTTTTTACCCGCAAGGGCTTCCTGAAGGAGATCCGCCGGAGCCCCAGCGGCATCGACAGCTTCGTGCTGAGCTTCCTGGGGGCAGACCTGCCCAATTTGACTCCCCTTTCCGTCACCATGAACTGCCACGGCCTGATCGGCGTGACCGACAGCTACGACAACTCCGTCAAGGTCTACACCATGGACGGCCACTGCGTGGCCTGCCACAGGAGCCAGCTCAGCAAGCCCTGGGGCATCGCCGCTCTGCCCTCGGGGCAGTTCGTGGTGACTGACGTGGAAGGAGGGAAGCTCTGGTGCTTCACGGTGGACCGTGGCGTGGGCGTCGTCAAGTACAGTTGCCTGTGCAGCGCAGTGCGCCCCAAGTTCGTCACCTGCGACGCCGAGGGCACCATCTACTTCACTCAGGGGCTGGGGCTCAACCTGGAGAACAGGCAGTACGAGCACCACCTAGAAGGAGGCTTTTCAATCGGCTCCGTCGGCCCGGATGGGCAGCTGGGACGGCAGATCAGCCACTTCTTCTCTGAGAACGAGGATTTCAGGTGCATTGCTGGGATGTGTGTCGACGCCAGGGGGGATCTCATCGTTGCCGACAGCAGCCGGAAGGAAATCCTGCACTTCCCAAAAGGAGGGGGCTACAACATCTTAATCCGGGAGGGCCTCACCTGCCCCGTCGGCATTGCCATTACCCCCAAAGGGCAGCTGCTGGTGCTGGACTGTTGGGATCACTGCATCAAGATCTACAGTTACCACCTGAGAAGATATTCCACCCCTTAAAGCACTTCTCTCGGTAAAGCCTCTTCTGGCAGCAGAGATTCCTCCAGCCTGGTTGCAATCTGACAGGAACCAGTGTGGAGTGTTCAGGGAGATTGTGCCATAGCCTCAGGGGGGTTGGCGTGGAGGCCGTCGTGTTTTGTGTTTAGAAACAAAATAGCTTATGTGGTGGTGGTGGTGGTCTGCTTTTTCTTCTTTTTTATATAACAAATGTACAATAAAAAACAACGAGTGGAAGGGAAAGGATGCATCCTCCTGGAGCACTGGTTCCTTGCTCAATGACTGGTCGCCCCATAAACCTTCTCACCTCCTTCCACCACATCTCCTCCACTTCCAGCTTCAACCATTGAATCTTTCTTTGTGCCATAAACCCTGACAGACTGCACTAAATCACCTTCCCTTCCAGGACTGGAGAGGCAACCCTCTTCTCGCTGTGGTACTCGCACAGAACTGGGTAGCAGTTGTCTGGGCAACTACTAGAGAAAGCAATTTCTGATAGTGGCACTGCATAAACCGAAATAACCCTCTTAAAACTGTGCCGAGATGGAGCTTTCCTTCCAAACTGACAAGGGAGGGTTTTTCCTCTCTGTTTTTCTGGCATTCAGGAGATTGCCCCCCTTGTGCCATTTGTGAAGCGTGTCTGTTCAATGTGAAGTGAGTAGTGTGCAATCCTGGGAGACTGAGCTGAGCCAGAAAACTGCCCTTTGATGGCAACAGGGGTTTTATTACTACTAAGAGTTCTGCTGGGTAGAAGGGGTAGAAAGGGAGGAGGATGGAGGGGAAAAAAAAAAAAAAGAGGGGAAACTACAGTTGATATTTATTGTTGTTGTGCTATTAAATGTGTCCTGGAAACTGTTTAGAAGGTATCTGCTATCTAAAGCATCCTGGGGAGGGGTGAAGGGGAGGAAGTTTGGGAGATTGTAGTAAGTGAGGTTAAATACAACCTATTGTATGTTCACCTGCATGTTCCTTTTCTGCATTCCAGCCCGTTGAGTTCAGCAGCGGCTTTCCACTCATCTGCACTCCCTGTGTGCAGGCTGCTCACTGCTGAGATGGGCATGGGGGGGGTGTGGGGAGGAGACTGTTCCACTTGTATTTTTTCTAACACTTGGAAGCACATCTATTGGTGCGTTGCCTTTTTTTTCCCTTGCACAGCCAAACTCCACATTCCTCAAGATATTTTTCCTCACGGCACCAGAGTTCACGTTCGTCGCGGCTTTGGGCCAAATGAAGCACAAAAAAACCTGCCCCTGTGTGAACCAGGGCCCCCTCGGTGCTGCTCTCCTGGCTGAGAAACCTGTTCCTCAGCGTGGTGCTGCTCGCCCAGAGTAGCTCATCGAAGGAAAGATGCATTTAAACAGGGCACAGTGGTAGCATGTTAATCTGCCACGGATAATAGTTACACCGCAGCGCATTTATTTGTCGCCATCAACAACGTGGTTGCAAATTTGTGGGCACGACAGACAATATAAAAGCTGATTTTATGGTGGCTGCCGTGCTCCAGCACATTGTTTGCTGCTTGTGCTACAACATGGATGCAACAGGTGATTTTTTTTTTAAGCTCCCATGTAGTTTCCCCTAGTGAAACAGCAAAGTAAAAAGAGGCTTCTGAGCTGCTGCTGCTCCTGCCAGTTGTTTGGCAGATACAGGGCTGGCAGAAGCACTGGCAGTAGATTAGGGGGGATTTTTGTGTTTTCTCTCCCTGTTCACTCAGCCAAAGTGCTGCAGAGGCCAGCACAGCACCACACAGCCACAGGCTGGAGGTGTCCCTCCATCCCCTGCTCCTCTCGCTGTAATTCCCCAGGAAGAGCTTGTGGGGAAGGGAGCAGGAGTTGAGGCAGGAGCATGGTGCTGAGGGAGCCCAAGGGGACTGACCCCCCTTCCCTCCCGAGCTGCTCCACGTCTGCCAGGGCTACCAACCTGCACGTAATTATTGACATTCTCTGCGTTGCCTACGGTAGGTAACAGCAGTTTGGGGAGCTGATCTCATCTTGCATGTATGTTTTGGGGAGATGACAACTATTACTGGGGCCTTCTGCAGTTAATTACATTGTAACTCAAGGCATTTTTTTCCAGTATTATGGGAATGGCTGTTTCTTTCCTACTGATGTCTGTTAAACATTTCTCCTCTTTCTAAGAGCTGCTCCAAGCAGGAAGCTACTGTGGACCTGAATAATTGAAGCAATATTATCTATGATAATATGTACCTCTGTCGTTTTCTGTTCCAATGGATTTTTTTTCGCAATAAACATCACACTACTAGCAATAACATTTCCTGGAGTGCTTGAAGGGACATAAAACTGGTCCAGTAAACTGAGCAGTTGGTTACCCCAGCCTGTTCCTCGTTACACAGTTCAAACAAAGCATCTGTCATCTGTTTCTAAGAGATTCAAGTGAAATAACACTACCCTGCGAGGCACTGGTGGGCCAGGACACTGCGATCGGCGCCTCGGGGGTGTCGCCTGCAGCTCTTCCTCTAGGCTTGGGTTTCAGGGGGAAAAAGAAAACCTGCTGTCCCCTGCCATGGTTTTGCAGAGCTGTATTTCTTGCCGGGGTAGCCCTGCACAAGGTTGTGATCGTCCACCAAACGAGGTGAAGTGAAGTAATTAAGGTCTGGGAGGCCATAGTTTGGCTTCTGCTCTCTACCTGGAGAAAGAGCTTGTCTGCTTTTACTTGTGTGTTTGGTTTTTAAAGATTGTGTAGTAAAGGAAAAATTGATCCAATTAAAAGCGTATTGCAAGTGGCTCATTTTCTTATTTAAACCACTTCGTCTCCTCCCTTTGGTGGCAGGCTGGTTTTTGTGGCCAGCAGGGATTAGAGCTGGGAACACAATGGCTACGAGACCCATTTTACAGCCTGGGATTCATCTGATCTCCTTGGCAGGTCTCCTGTAACTTTATCTGGCAGTTCCCTACCCAGCTCATAAACAAACACTAGAGTTTAATACTTTCTTCACACCGATACTCCCCCAAGGGCTGTATCTTACTTCTCAGCGTGGCCAATACCCAACAGTTCAAAAGCCTGCTCCAAATTCACTGGCGCCGAGCGCTCGGTAGCAGGACGTGGGAGCCTGGCTGAAGGCTTCAGCATCCTCACCCTTGGCTCATCAAGGGCCTTTCTGGCTCAGCTCTGCCCTGCTCTAGAGGTGACATATTTGCTGGGGCTGGAGAAGGGCTGCTGCGAGGATTCCCCTCTTATTCTGGGTGATTTTGATAAATGCTCCCAAAAATATTGTATTAGGAGCAGCGTATTTAGGTGGAGCCAAGGGAAAGAAGCAGTTTGCCACTCGTTCACAGGCATCAGTGTCCCAGCAGCATGTGCAGGTTCTCCCCTGGCCCTGCTGCCCAGCTGGGTTTGCTTGGGTGAAGTTTTTCAGCAGTCAGGCTTGTCTCAGAAGATGTGAAGCAGCTCTTTGAGCAGATATGAGCTTATCAAACGCAGGCAATCCTTGCAGAACTGCCGTGCCCGTGCTGGCAGCCCCACCCTGCTGCTTCATGCCAAGATGTAGTTTCTTAGGGCAGCAGCAACTAAGCCACCAACATTTGTTCTGGGCAGCCACCGACAGGCACAGGGTGAGGGGGACAGCCTGTGTCTGAATCAAAGGGGGCAGAGCTATAAAAGTGAAAACAAAGCCAGATGCTTCGAGCCTTTTCTATTGTATAGCTCCAGTGATTTTTTTCTGGGTCATTACTCAATGCAAGGATTTAAAGTTATTTCATTTTGCACAACTAATTACTCTACTTGCCTGGCAATTCTGGATTACAGTGAGCAGTGCAGAAGGTCAGTTAGCAGACTGAGTCACAGCATATATTTTAGTCTGAACTAAATTTCACGGCAACCAGCTAGATGGTTTTTTTCCTGCTCCAAACAAAATGTCAAAATCTGAGGTTTTCAAATAAATATAATAACTTTAACCACAAGCAAGTAAGACTGTTACAGGAGTAATAGAGTGGTTGTTTGTAGGAACAGGTCTCAAGGACAGGGAAAAATCTATACACTCCACTTCTGACCAGGCAGGTATAAGGGAAAGCCATTATCTCCTTTAATAGATGCAAAGCTTGCCTTACAGCTTTCTTATTGCACCTGATTGTGTCTAGGAAATGAAAACTAAAGGTTCCCGTGGACTAGTTCAATATTAATTGTGTTACAGCAGTATCAGACCTGAAGGGAGATGAATGAGACCTTGAGAGGACAGAAGTAATCTGCAGACCCTACTCAGAAGAACCTGGACTGCTGGTTTAGCAGAGCTCGAGGCTGTATCCTTCACATGGCTTCTGTTTAATGAAGATCTTTTGTCTACACTGCTGAGCTCTCAAAAATGCAGGAGAACTGTTACCTCTTAAAGGTAAATGTAACAAATGACACGTGGTCCAAGAGAAGCAAGGTAGAGCAGTGGGCAGAAAGCCCTGGGGAGTGTGATAGAACCTGCCAGAGCACAGCCCCTCCTTTGTTACTGAGAGGGAACATCTGCCACATCTGGAGCAGCCACTTTCAAAGCTCAGCTTCCTGAGCACCCAACATGGCCAGGTAACCTCAGCCCAGGAAACTATCCAGACATCACAGGAAACACAAGAAAAAGAAACATTTAACTCACTGCAGACCTAAAGCAACCTAACAGTTAGGTAGCAACACCCAAATCTCCACCCATACCCAGCACATCCTGAGCCCACCAGCATCCCTCCCTGGGCTTCTCCCAGGTCCTTGGTGGCAAGGGACAGAGCCCCCAGAAGCCTGTGTGCTTCCCACCAGGATGCTGTTTCTTTTCCCAGCTGGAGAACAGAAGTCTCCCACGCTGAGGCTCAGCCAGTCTGCACCCTGTGAAGGACAAGAGCTGTCACTCAAATCCCTGACAGGAGGAGACCCTCCACAGTCCTGCTGATAACGTCTCCATTTGCTCTGCCTGCCGGGGCACTCACAGACATTTGTTCTGCAGTCTGTGTCGCAGTGGGAACAGGCAGGCTGGAACAGCTCCTGAGGAAATCCCTCTGGGGCTGTCAGATTCTACTATCAGAGCTGCTCTTCCCTTTCCCTAACCAAGCTCTCCTCCTCCTCATCCTCATCCAGCCAGACTGAGGGGCCACAGAGCAGCCAGGTCTCCAATAAACCTTCAGCAGAGACTGAGGTGGTCCCTGGCAGTGGGTTTGCTGGATGGAGGGATCACTCTCTTTCCTCTTGTACATTTTGTGAGTCTCTTTGTGGTGGGCTAGTCCTCAGCCTCTACATCCAGTTCTATTGCTGAGTGTGGCATTATATGGTGTGGAAAAGCCAAGTTTGGGTCAGCTGTCCTGACTGTGGCCCCTCCCAACATCTTGCCCACCCCAACCTACTTGCTGCAGGGACAGAGTGTGAAAGAATCATAGAATGGCTTAGGTTAGAAGGGACCCCAGAGATCATCTCCTCCAACCTCTCTGCCATGGGCAGGGGCATCTCTCAACTAGACCAGGTTGCTCAAGGCCTCATCCAGCCTGGCCTTGAACAGCTCCAGGGAGGGGCATCCACAACCTCTCCAGGCAATCTAGTCCAGAGTCTCACCACCCTCATACTAAAGAGCTTCTTCTTAATGTCAACCTAAACCTGCTCTCCTCCAGTTTAAAATAATTTCCTCTTGTCCTGTCACTGGACACTCTTGTGCCAAGTCCCTCTCCAGCCTTCCTGGAGGTTCCCTTCAGGTATTGGAGGCAGTTGTACGGTCCCCCCAGAGTCTTCCCTTCTCCAGGCTGACCAATCCCAGTGCCCTCAGCCCATCCTCATGGCAGAGATCTAAAGAGAGGAAGCCTGGCCATTGCACAAGCAGTGCTGAGCAGCAGCCAGCACACTGGCATGTCACCAACCCTGGTTTAGCCACAAATCCAAAGCACAGAACCACAAGGGCCACGACAAAGCCAGTTCATTGTATCCTGGACAGACCCAGCACTTTCTTATACACAAGAGGAGGTGGCCAGGGGGGTCATGTTTGTCCCAGCTGCCAAGCAAAGATGCTCACACAATGAGTACAAAGTTAATGAGGTGCCATTGGTGTTAAATGCTGGCTTCAACAGAGGAGAAAACCCCTGTGGTCTCCCATGGCACAGATCAATGGCCAGCTCTGTCTCAGGGTCCCTGCTCAGAGGCCACTCTGATGAATTAAAGCATCACTTGGCTGCAAAGAGCCAGAGCAAGCAGCTCACAAAATGGGCTTTTAATCACTCTGCAGGACATAAAATTGGGGTGGGCTTTGGTTTGCTCAGGGGCCAGAGTCAGTCACTCCTAGAGGGGCAGCTTGGGGGATGTTTTCACACCTCCCTGGGAGGAGCATGGTGCCGAGTGCCTCATGTCCCTGTGCTGCTCTTGTCTGTGGGATTCAGTCCTGCAAATCCTTGGGAAGGAGGGTGGGCAGCTCCCTCACCTACCCCCCACACACACCTTCTGACTTGCAGGAGGAAGGACAACGTTTGGCACTTGCAGAGAAGCCTGCAAACGCTGGCGGTGCCCAAAGCCCACCCGTCCCAGCGGGTCGGTGAGCCTGGGCAACCACTTTCTGCCATCCCTGGTGAGAGCTGGGTGGTTTGGCAGAAGGAACAGCTCTACAGATGCTGACCCAGGGCCCAGGCTCCTGCTCTGGCCGTGAGCTGGGTGCTCTGGGTGCTCCAGAGCTGGCGCCTGGCCCGGCGCTTTCCGACGAGTCCGGCTGCCAGCAGCACAGGCTCCTCTTCAGGGCCGTGTTTTCAATTAGAGCTCGACAGGCAGATTGTGCCTTTTATTGGTGGAGGCCTCCTCCCGAGGCCTGCCGATGGATTTATGAAGCTGATTGAAATACTCAGATAGTTCTGAGCAAGGCTGCAGCCACGCCACAATGTGCGTTTTTGTCCTGTTCGGTGCCGTTCCAATTAGCTGGAGACTCTCCTCTCCCCCTCCTCTTCCAACCTGCTTTGCTCACTAACAAATCACAGTTATCCCGGCCTCACTGGTGTGTTTGCTCGAGACGATGCATATGTGTGCTCTCTGAGCAGCTCAGAAACGGGCTGGCTAGCAGCAGGGAGCCCGGCGGGCCGGAGCTGTTTCTGAGTGGAGAAGGCATCCAGAACTGTCTAGCTGGGGCTATTTATTCCAATCCTCCTTATGTCACTGGCAAAATGAGGGTAAATCATTTAGAGAAGCTGGGAATAAAATCTATCTGCCATAAACAGCAAGCTCTTTCTTTTAGTTAACGGAGGGTTCTCCAGGCAAGAGCCCTGGCTTTGCCATGACATCTACCCACAGACAATCTCCTCCGGCACCAGCAAGAGCCCTGAACATCCTTGATGTCCTCCCAAGAGGACTTTCTCACCATCAAAGAGCCAACAACAACACTGGTCCCCTCTGCAGCTCTGCAACCTCACCAACCCCACCAGCTACCGAGGCCACAGATGGAGCCACACACACAACAAGGCTGGAGCCAGCACCCAGTGTCTAAATACCACATGGTCAGAAGCTAAACACTTATTCCAGGCCTTCCATCCAAACCCCTGCAGGGATCCCTGGGGTGCCAGGGGCATTTTGGTGCTGCACAGCTCACCTTCAGGCCATGAGCCACCCTGGGGCTTTGTGGTTGAGCCCTGGAAACCACCATTGTCCCCGGACAGGGGGAAGGTGGGGGCTCAGAAATGGGAGATATTTCACCACCAGATCAAGCGTTGCCACCGCTCATCTCCCTCTGGCCCCAGCACTGAAACAGCAGCGATGCTCACGCTGGGCTCTGACTGCAGCATCTGCCTCTTGTTCCCACTCAGTACCTCCAGAGAAACCCTGAGTCTGTGGTGATGGTGCTGGGACCACAGAGCCACTCTGGGTCTGCTCCACACCCACATCTTTGCCCGAGGACTGCAGGCAGCATGCCCAAATGACCATTAACACCATGAACAACCCACCTCCACGACACTTCCTCCTGTTAAACAGGGGCATTGCTATGGCCAGCTTCATTTATCACTGTTTAAAACCCAAAAGAAGGGGTACAGGGGGTTACAAATACACCTACAACACGAGCCACGCTGGGAAGACAGAGCTAAAAAACGAGCAGAAAGCAACCGAGGCAGCGAGCAGGAGCTTGCAGGGAACGAGGCTGCTCCTGGCAGCACCCGTGGGGCAGGAGACAAGTGCCCTGACAACCCCTGTTACCATCAGCCCCACGAAACACCACAGATGTTTTTCAACAGGAAAATATCAGAGCCAGAGAATACCCCCAGCTCCCCGGAGGAGAGAGATGAATCGGCAAAGGGAAGGCTCAGGCCATAAGGGAGTTTTTATAAACATAACCTAATTGTATTACTTCAAAGTCCTGAAGTTTATTGCCCTGTTTAATGATGTGTCTCGTTATTTATGGTGTAGCACAATGAGTCTGCTATTGATTTAATGCACTTCCTTAAAGACTGTCATTGTCACAAGCAATAAAACGAAGGCATTCTGAGACAGCTCCGTTATGTCACATCTCAGTCACCTAACCCCAGGCACCCCCAGGGTGTGAGGCAGGAGCTGAAGTGGGTCACCCCAAGGAAGGACAGAGACAGAGTATGGCAGCTGAAGAGGAAGAGCAGGCAGGATGGGCTCACCTGCCTCAGGGGTGCTGCCCATGGGCACGTACCACTCAAGCTGACTGCGTGCCCCCACAGGAAGGGCACTGCCATCAGAAGGGAGCACCCAGGCCAGACCCTTCCATCCCACTCTGAAGTATGGGGGAAGGATAGGAGGTGGCTAACAACCAGAGGAATAAATAGTTCAATGCATTCACTCACAGTATATGACAAAACAAAGAAAGGAGCAAGCTGAGTCAGAAACCAGGTCATGGAAGGAATAAACCAGGCCATTAGCACAACTCTAATCATACAGCAATTGCCAAAACCCAGCATCATTACAGACATGATCACCTTTCTCACCTGGTTGTGATCTTGTCCCACCATCACTGGGAACTCTACTTGTAGTGGACAGTCAGAGAACTCTTCCAATACCTGGAAACCCTCCCTAGCACACCCACTGCATCAATACACTCCCTCATTCTCTGCAACAAGAGCCACCCTTTATACTGTTAACTTTAGAGGCAGGACACCTGATGTTAATGCTAAAGGCAGGAAACCTGGTGGCGATCTCCTAATTGGTTTTCACCCAAGTTTGGCCAGGCCTTGAGAGTAAACCAAGAGGAAGATCTTTCCTGCCTGGCTGTGGACATCATCCACATGTCAGCCCTGATGCAGGGCTTGGGGTTTAGAGCCCAGCACTTCAGCCACTACCTCCTGCCCATGCCCACTAACCACCGTGGTGATGGTGTACCCACAGGGCACAGGGGCTGACGGATGGAAAACAGCATAAAGGATGTCCAGCACTTGTGCCCCTGCCCTTTCCCACCTCCCTCCTCACCTTTCTGGTACTGGAGCCAGAGCTGCTGCTGAAACTTCTTGCT
>NW_008633106.1:0-1562 GCF_000691845.1 Merops nubicus | reverse complement strand
GCTGGGGAAGTGGATGGTGCAGCTGAACTCGGAGCCGTACAGAGCCTCCGCGATGTAGTGTGAGCCGAACTGCTGGATGAAGGAGAGCAGCTCCTCACGGCTGCTGTCCTTGCTCAGGATCTTCAGGATGTTGGCAAAGCCTGTGGGAAGGAGGTGAGGGGTCAGCAGGTCGGCCAGGCAGGGAAGGAGGCCCAGAAGATCCCCAGCTCAAGACACACAGGTCCCCGTGTCAGTGCAAAGTACAGTTCCTCCTCTTGCCTCCGTGCTCTGCAAGGTCCTTTGGAGTCCACAACCTGCTGTTTACCCTGGGCTGTGGCTCTGCCATCTTTCTATGATTCCTCTCCCCAAAAGGTTTCTTAAATCATTTACAGGGGTGTGCACATAGACACATATGCACCCACCCACACCAACACCCTCCCACCAGCTCTGGCCCATTTTTCAGGCTGTTGGCACATCATCAACACTCTCTTGGCCTTTGCTTCACATAACCAGGGATCTTCTCCTGGTATAAGGATTAATTTATTCCAGACTGCACAGCAGTCCATCCCCAGTGTAAATACCCTGTACAATTGGTGGCTATTTTTCAGAAAGCTGGAGCCAGCCCAGAGAGACACACGGGGCTGGCAGCTCCATGGGTGCTCAGGGGTCAGGGCATCTCTTGAGCATCATCCTGCAGCACCCACACACACAGCAGAGACTGCTGGCGTGGGACAAGGACGTGGACCCTTCCTGCTCTACGGAGATGAAACATCCTGGAGGCATTGGTGATGACACAGCATTTTGGCATCACTTAGAGCTGGCTGTGATCACCATTTTGGTTCAGTGGTGGAACTGAAAAGACACTGCAAGAAATACGTCATCACCACCAAAATGAGGTGATCTGGCTGGTTGGTTGGTTGGTTGATTGAAAGAGAAGGTTGGTTTAATAAAAGAGCTACAGGAATTCATTCTGAGCTGAGCCTGAATATTTTGCTCAGCTCCGAGCAGGTTATTTCATTCTGGGGCTGTGCAGCCTGTCTGCACTAAATCTTTTTTCCTTTATTTCTTCATTTAAAACCAGGTTGATTTTGAAATTTAAAAACGCTGTTTTGAAATGAAAAGGCAAAACATTTCAGGTCGCAACAAAATGTTTCAGTGTTTCTGAAACAAAATGTGGAGCTATAAAAACGGGGAAGTGAAATGTTTTGACGTTTGCAGGATTCTCCCGCCCACCCCTTCCTCAGCTCTGCCTCCCTGCTTTATATGACCCACATTTACAAGCGTTTTGGGTCCTTTAGAAACCACTTTTTTTTTTCCAGAAGTAGCCATTTATTCATACACACACCTCTCCACATCCACCACCACATGAAACCTCCCTGCAGTGTTGCTTATTAGCTTCATCCTGGCTCTGCCCCCAGCTCCTGGTTGTGCAATTGAGCCAAATAAACTCCCTGCCTCAGTTTCCCCCCCTACAAAGGAGGAAAATCTCTGCCTGCCTCTGGGAGCACAAACTGCTGCCTGAGCAAGACCTGGACATGGGAACTGCTGGTGAAATGCTGTCCTGGTTTTGGCTGGGGTAGAGT
>NW_008633105.1:3680-16311 GCF_000691845.1 Merops nubicus | reverse complement strand
AACATTCTGTGATTCTGTGAAATAATGTGACATCACAACTCCAATTGCAGTGGTGGCCAAGCTCTGGTACATTAGGCACGGGAGGACCGATAACCCCACGTGGAGCTGCAAATATTTTGGAAAAAACAGTTCTCACAAATAGTAAAATCCTTACTTGATATTGAAGCATAGGCCTCTTTAATTTATGGAAAAAATGAAGAAATTCCAAGGACAGGAAAGGAGAACTGGGGAGATGGAAATTGCCAGGACAAATCTGGCAGATGGACTACATTGGACCTTTAGCCCAGGACCAAGGATCTGTGGGATTGATTGAATGGATGGATGGGCTATTAAAGGAGCAGTTAAGGAAGCTAGGAGATAGAAACCTGTCTAGATATAGAACTCATGTCACAGATGCTTTACATACTCTCAACAATAGACCCATTGGGGAGATGGAGAGTCCCTTGATGTGCATGACTACGCCCAATTTGCAGATACAGCTTTTAACAACCCCGTTGGGAGCGGCTGAGAGTGCGAGGATGACGTGTGAAGAATCTCAATATCTGTGTAAGGATGGACACTCTGCGTTCTTACTATGGAGATATGATGGTGATGGCAGTGTCAGAAGTGTCTACACAAGGAGGATGTGTGCTGAATCTGACTTAGTGTACATCGATGGGCAGTGTGATGAGGATCTGAAATGTGACGATGGGTCCGATAGTGGTATCGTACTGTGCTGAGTAGATGGAACCAGCTTTGGACCTCAGTCAAGCCAGTGTATCCCTGTGTCCTGGAAATGCGAGGTGGAGAGTGATGTTTTTGCAGATGGTGCTAGTGTGAGGGTTGTGCTTATCCATGGCCAAAGGATCAAATAAAGTGTTGAGGTTAAACCCCCAGCCTTGAATGACAGCATATGGATGATGTCCACAACCAGGCAAGAAAGACCCTCCTGATTGGTTTTCACCCAGGGTCTGGCCAAACTTGGGTGGGAACTGATTAGGAGATCACCACCAGGTGCCCCCACCTTCCACATGAACTTGGAGGTGGGGCAAGAAGCCACCTCTATAAGAACTGACTCTGCTTGCAGTGGAGTTGGTGGGGGTTTGTCTACATGGTGCGTGTGCTGTGTGGGGATTCTGCTTGTTGAAAGGGCTTCCTGACTCTTCATAGCAAGTGGAGCTCTCAGGATGGTGGGGCAAGATGATGAGTCTCTTTCCTGGCAGTTACTATATGATTGGGATTGGACTGATCACCTGGGTCCTTCCATCTCCCATGGCATGGTTCCAGAGTCAGCTCGCTCCCTTCTGCGCACCTTGTGCTGTTAGTGAATATATTGACTTATTTCTCCCTCCAGTGGTCTGGCATGTTGGATTGTTGGTGTATGACTTAGGAGTGGAGGGAGGACTTTGGCTGGTGGTTTGCCTATTGATAATACCTTCTTAGTTGGGCAAACAGTCAGCAAAAGACATGGTCACACAGATGGCATCATGAACGTGAACCATGAAGCAGACTCCATGAAGAGATCAGAGACCTTGTGGCTTCCCCAAGTGACAGGCAGGTAACATGCCAGCTGTGGAAGAGGACACACCAGTGACATATCTCTATCACTGTGCACTTGAAGAAGATGATCAATTTGGACAGAGCTTGAGACTTGGAGGTTTTCTGTGCACTCCAAGGAAATGATGGGAGACAAGGGGATGCAGCCCAAACTGTGCCCATTATTGGTCCCAGGGTCCATGGCTGGAGACCTGATTACACTTGCCATACCCGCCCTAGACCCGAGACCCTGCAGAGCCTCCTGTGCAAACTGGGCAGGGAGACCCCTATGTCTCCCCGTGCCTGTGTCCGCCCACAAGGACCAAGCACACCCGTCCATCTTGTCAAACTGCTTTAATATTTAGACATGAATACAGGACAGAGCCAGTCAGGCTGTGCACAGACAAGACACCCCTGAGCCACAGCGTAAAGCTGCAGGGCTTTCCTTCTCAATGGGTGTGTGGATGTAGCCAAGATGCAGTTCAGCTGATGACATCCTGAGTGTGCCAGTAGGGTGCACGTGTGGGGTAGGGAAGAGGGACAGAGGCTCCCCAGAGTAGCTCAGAGGTTGTTAAGCTCCAACAAGGTCTGGTCCAGGACCTGGTGGATGCCCACATTCTCCTCTTTGGCACTGGCCAGACTCTCTGTGAACAAAAGGGACACACAGCCAGCCATACACATGGACACAGCCCAAGCATACCCAGGTGCAGCCAGACCCACACATACCACACCAAGCACAGACACACATGCAGAAAGACACTTCAGTACAGAACCAGCCGCTGTGTGGGATGTCCCTGCAGAGCAGAGTCCATACAAGCAGCCCCACCAGCCGGAATGAGGCTAGCTACTGTGGGATCTGCCAAAGTGGCCAGACCAGCCAGGACAGTCATTCATGGTGGGCAGTCCCCACTCTTCAGCATTTCCATCCTCCCATGGCGCTCTATTGCCCAGGGCCAGGCCCTCCACAGCATGGATACTGCTGATGGGTACCCCTCCATAGCCAGCCACCAGCAGGCTTGTCTCCCTGTTCTGCCCACAGCACATCCTGCCCTGGGCCATCGCCACTGTCTAGATGTGGGCTCACACACAAACCCTTAGCTGGCAAAAGGAGAGCCAGTACCCACTACATGACCCAGTGGTGCTCCATGAAGAGTGAAAGAGCAGCCGAGGAAGGCAGGCAGAGAAGACAGCAAAAAGAAGGAGCAGAGGTAGCAAGGCTGCAGGGATGAGCTCTGCTGGGCAGCCAAGGCAGCCTCTTCCAGCATTCACTTCCAAACAGCATCCTCCATCCCTCTAGAGGTGGGGATGGGATGAGAGCTCTGCCCACCCAGCCCCATCTCCTAGTGCTCCCAACCAGGTGCTTTCTTCCCCATTCCCCAACCCAGGTTTGGGGCAGCAGGTGCTTCCACATCCCCAGCTCCTGTCCCAGGCCTCCCAGCACCCTGCAGAGACCCCACTCCAAGGGGGTCCTCCCTGCATAGTTTGGGGTTACCAGAGGGGGAAGAGGTTGGCCATTGACTTCTAGGACAAGGGGAGGAATGCAGCAATACGATCCACTGCATCCCTCCCCCATAGGGCCAGACTGATGCCAAGTGACAGCCATCACTGTGTGGGCATCCCAGAACATTGTGAAACCCCTTGTTCCTCTCCCAAGAAAAAGCTATCAGCTCCAGAGGGCTCCCTGTCTCCCCCCCCAAGCAGGGTGGTTACCCCTGGGTAGATAAGCCAAGGCTCCACACACCACCTAACCCCAGTGGGGAGTAGAGGGAGGTTCCCAGTCCTGAGCCATCCTGGATGAAACAAGGCAGGGAGTGAGGCTGGTGGCAGCCCAGGTGCAGGAGGCTGGGTTGGGACCAGGAGTTCTTGGCAGTTAAGTTCAGTAAGGATGACCTGCAGCTTGTTAGTGAGAATGCATGTTTTTCTCAGCCTCCTGCTGGGAATGCTCTAGAGAAAACAGACATCAGCACATCAGAGGGAAGAGACAGAGAAAGGCGAGTTAGTGAAAAGAGACAGAATTCCTCAAAGTCCTCGCTGGAAACCTTGCTACCCAGCCAGCAGTAGGGAACAAGCTGGCCCAGAAGGAAGAGGCAGCCAGTCCTGGGGCAGGAATGGGGCCACAGGTCTATCAGTTCAGGGACAGAGTTATGGGGCAGGGTAGGATGCTGAGGAAGAAGAAGGATGAGGATCAGGGACCTGTTTAGGGCCAGGGATTGCTGCTGAAGGGTAGGATCAGTCTCTTTGGGATGGGAGGGTGATACAGGAGATATGCCAGGGCTGAGACTGCTGCTTGTGGGCAATATCTGGGAGTAGGGACAGAGAATGGACAGGACCAGATCTAACCCTGGTATTTCAGGCCAAAAGAGTCATGGAAAAGGTGGCACAAGATGAGGAAAGCTGTGTCCAAGAGCTGAGTGGTGGTGGGGGTCATCCCCTGGACAGAGGCACAAAGGGCCCCATCCTGCTCAGCCTGGCTGTTCAGGGCTCAGCCACAGCCATCCCAGGGGTCTCACAGCTTTGAGCTGCCCACAGCCACCTCCTACCACCTGGTTGCTGGCACCCACGTGAGACAGGCAGAAGATGAAAGACAGAGAAGCATGAAGAAAACAAAGGAGAAACAGAGGAGAGAAAACACTTTATTGAGACCAACTTGGTAACCCAGAGGGGTGGAACAGAAAAGAAAAAGTAATGAAATGCAAACTGAAGAGTGATGTGCAAAGGACAGAAGGGAGGCAGGGGTGAGGGAGGAGTGAGGGTCTGGGGGCTACCTGCCTGAGGATGGGCTGCCTGAACACCCAGACCCCCTCCTCCATCCCCTGGGCCTAAGCCCTCCTCTTTGTTTTGGTACTGGAGATACTGTTTTCCCTGTGCGGGTCCCCTTGGCCCTGGGCTCAGCAAGCAGAACCAGGGGGCTTTGCTGAGAGGATGTGGGGGGTCCCTGGTACTTGTGCTGCCAGGGAGACAAGGAGGGAGATACTAAAGCAAAGGACTCTTAGGCACAGCTCTGTTCCTTGCCAGGCAATGCTGGGGCATGGACATGCAACTGTGTGGGCTCCATCCACCCAGAGTGTGGGGATCCTGGGGGCTGTTCCCCTTCCTTGCCAAACACCCCTAAGCACCTACAACTTGTCTTCCCACAAAGAGGGGTATTGTGGGAACACCTTGGGCCAGCTCCTGTCCCAAAGGAGCTGACAGACAGGCATGGGCTGGGAAGGACAGAAGGGACAGAGCAGGCAGGGAAAGCAGTGGGATGGCCAGGCAGGTAAGTGGCTGAGCTGGGGAGAGGCGAGGCAGGCAGGGGGGTGCAATGCTGGTGCCCAGTGAGGGGCTCAGAGAGAAATGATGTCGTTAAACGCATTGTCCAGCTTCTTGCTGATGGCTTTGTACTTAATCTTCTGTGCATATACTTCATCTGCAGGCAGGGGGTGGGTGGGGGGAACAGGTGGTGGAGCAAGGTTGGGGGGCAGGCAGTAGAGAAAGTGTCTGTGAGCAGGGGGCTGAGGGCAGCAGGACTGTGTGGGCACAAGCAGCATGGATGTGGCCCTATTCCCCACCTGAGGGCAGATCTGCAGACCCCAGCAGCTCTGTGCCCCCACACCAGACACCATGGCATACAGCCTCCCCCCTCCCAGGACCTCTGGCCACCCTCTCACCTCAGCCAAGCCCTGTTCAGCCCCATTGGGGGCACATCCTGGCCAGTGCTCCCCAGGAAAGAGGGACGTGGGGCTGGTGAGGACATTTTACCTTCTAGGTCATCAATGGTTTTTTCCAACTTCACCACAGACCGCTCTGCAAACTCTGCCCGGGTCTCAGCCTGTGGGAGTGCAGGAGGGAGAGAGTGAGCTGCAAGGCACAATGGGGATGGCACGGGCTGCACTGCACCCGAAACCTACACCGTCTGCATCTCCTGGATCCACTCCCCATGAGCCCTCCCCTAGGAAAGACAAGGGCCCCATGGACCCCCACATCCTAAACCAGCAGCAGGGGTGAGAGCTTGCCCTCAAAACAGACAGCTGGGCAAAGTGTCTCCATGTTGGGCTTCCCATTTATCCCAACCTGTCCTGACCACCAAAAGCAGAGGCGTCATGGGAGCCCACACGCTTCACAGGTTGTGTGTGCAACCAACACTAGACAGATCAAGCCAAATCAGATATGGCTTGAAGTTGGTGTGTGCAAGGCACAAGTCCCAGCACATGTCCTGGGAGCAGAACACCACATGGGGCAGAGGTAAGCGGAGCAGGAGCAGAGCATAGCATGGGGCTGCATGATGCACCCCAGCAGGGCTGTGCTTCCTGGGGATGCAAACACAAGCCCTCCAGATGGGACAGGGACCCTCTCTGGGGTAGCAGGACCCCACAGGGGCATCCCAGAACCAGCCACCTGCCATACTGCAGGGTTATAATTTGAGGAAGGGTGAGAGGACACAAATATAACAGGGTCAAAAACCACATGGGATGGCAAACTTGTGCCTGCACTAATGCAGTGACAGCCCCTCTTGGGGGTCCTGGCACCACACCCCTTACCTCCTTCAGTTTTTCCCCTAGAAGTTTGATTTCCTCCTCGTACTTGTCCTCCTTGGTGGAATACTGCAGAGACAGAGATGGGCACTCATAAGCCCCACAAGACACCTCTGGCTATCCTTTGCCCTAGTGGGGGACTCCAGCACCCCCAGATCTCATGCATTCTGCCCAGCCCCAGTAGCCCTGCTGGGTCCTACCTTGTCAGCCTGGGCTTCCAGGGACCTCAAGTTGTTGGTGACAATTTTCAGCTCTTCTTCTAGGTCACCACATTTACTACATCCCAATCAAGGGACACCAGGCAGGGGAGCGGGGTCAAGGGGCAGGTGAGTAGGGAGAGCAGAAAGAGCAGGCATGGGGAAGGAGGAAAGAAAGAGAGAAAAGTTGAGAGAGAAAATTCAGGCAGCACAGGCAGAGAAGGAGCAGAGCCACTGCAAGCAGAAGCTGCTGGGGCACATCTCTTGACCCATTTCTCATGCCTCCTCACAAGGATGCCTTGTGCATCGCTGCCATCCAGGTTCCCACCAACCCTACTGAGGAAAGTAGGCATGGAGGGATAGAGGAGCATGCCTAGCCTGAGCCTGCCAGAGAGGGAGGCAAGGGGAGGTCGGTGGCAGAGGTAGCAGTGTAGAGAGGAAAGAAGTGGCTCTCACGGTTCAAGAGACAGCGACAGAGAGAGGGGGGCTTCTGTGCTTTGCCCTGTGCCCCTGACCCAGTACCTCTTCCTCTGAGGCAATGAGGGATTTGAGAGTCTGGTCCATAGTCCGCAGTTCTTCTTCCAATTGTCTCACTCGGCTGGGGTGGAAGAGTGGCACCCCGGGGGGGGACAGCAGAGAACAGGGTCAAGGACATGCTGCTAACAGGCTGGCATCCCCCTGCCCCCAGCCTGTGAGCCCAGGGACCACTCCGACAGCAGACTCTGCTGCTCCTGAGGAGAGGTATCTCCAGCCCCATGTGGACACACAGCCCCTCCCAGCTGCATGGGACCACTGCACACTGTCCGCTGGGAGCCTCACTCACCTCTCTGCCACCTCTGCCCTCTCCTCTGAGCGCTCCAGTTCTCCCTCAAGGACAGCCAGCTTGTGGGCAACCTATCAACGGCAGCAAGGAGCGCACATCAGCTCTGTGCTTGCCCTGGCTCAGTGCACAGGGCTGTGGAAAGGCAACCCCAGGTGCCACCAGGGGGATCAGCACTGGGGGAAGGGATATGTGAGTGCAGACACACACCTCCTCGTATTTGCGGTCAGCCTCCTCTGCTATGTGCTTTGCCTCCTTCAGCTGCATCTCCTGGAGCTCCATCTTCTCCTCGTCCTTCATGGCCCTGTTTTCAATGACCTTCATGCCTCTGAGGAAAGCCCAAGCCAAAAGATGTTACTGCTGTGGTTTGAGGTAGCAGCTGCACCTCCCACCTACCCACTGTGCCCTGACCTTGACATCCTCCAGCGCTGAAGACTTGGGACACTGGCACAAGTTGATCACCTCACATGGTAGGGTCACACCAGTGGTACCCTAGGGATGCTACTGAGCAGTGGAGCTGACCCCAAGGCCACCCCAGGTCTGTCCCCCAGAGCAATATATGGCCACAGTGCCTCTCAACCAGGCAGGTCCTGAGCCCATTGTCTGGGGAGGTTAAAATGTGTGCAACCCAGGATGAACTGGCTGCAACCTCCACAAAAGCAGCCTGACAGGCCAGCAAATTTTAGGAAACGCTAGAAAACATCCCATGGCAAAGCATTTTCCCATTCCGGGGTGACCCTCACAAGCAGGGGGTCACTGAACCCCCATGGCAGGGACTCCCGCAGACTCTTCTCTTGCTCAGATGCTGTTGCTCAAACTGGTCTTTGCCAATGGAGGGAAGAGCTCGTGTAACTGTTAGGAATGCTGTGACATGTTGAAGTGCTGGGGTTAAACCCCCAACCTTGAATGACAGCATATGGATGATGTCCACAACCAGGCAAGAAAGACCCTCCTGATTGGTTTTCACCCAGGGTCTGGCCAAACTTGGGTGGGAACTGATTAGGAGATCACCACCAGGTGCCCCCACCTTCCACATGAACTTGGAGGTGGGGCAAGAAGCCACCTCTATAAGAACTGACTCTGCTTGCAGTGGAGTTGGGAGGTTTGTTTTCACAGTGCATGTGTTGTGTGGGGATTCTGCTTATTGAAAGGGCTCCCTGATTGTACATAGCAATTTGAGTTCACAGGGTGGCGGGAAGAAAAATGAGACTTTGGGAAATTTCTACATAATTGGACTCATTATCTGGCTGGTTCCCTCTCCCATGGCATGGTTCCTTGGCCAGCTCACTCCCTTCTTCACATTCTTTGCAGTGAGTGAGTGCATTGACTTGTTCCGCCCACTTCGGATCTCTGGGGTGTGATGTGGTAGCAGAGGGAGAAGTTTGACTGCTGGTCTGTCTGTTCATGATAATATCATTTTATGTTGGTCAAGTGGTCAGCAGAAGCCATGTCCAAGCATTCTCATACAACCTGAGTGCCCTTGCCTGCATGGCTCCTGCCTGGTAAACCTGCTTGCCATGACGATGAGGAAACACGTTCTGCAGGACTTTTTTTTGAATGAGGCTGGTTTGTTCTCAAAGGTCAACCACACTTCCCAGGTGCAGAAGTCCCCTCCTGGGCTGTTGCTCAGCTCTCAAGAGGAGTCTGCTCTAGGGCAGAAAACAGGCTCCAAGTACCCTCTGGCTTTGATTACAAACTGATATTTGTATAAGCATCAGATCAAATTTTTCAGGATTTTATGGGTGCCCTGAAATTTCAAAGCATGACAAGAACATCCATATCTTAAGGACTTCTCTGCATCATGGTTTTGCTCTTTTTTCAGGAAAACTAACACAAATCCCATAAGATCGCTTCAGGGGGATCCGCAAACCTCACTGTAAAAACAGGGGGGCTGTCTGCAATTAAGGGTGACCCAATGCCATCCTCGCTGTCCCTCTCCATTGCACCTCTCGCTCTCATCAGCTGTTTTCTCAGTCTCCTCCAGCTTCTGCAGGGCAGTGGCCAGGCGCTCCTGGGCTCGGTCTAGCTCCTCCTCCACCAGCTGGATACGGCGGTTCAGGGAAGCCACTTCAGCCTCAGCCTAGGGCAGCAGAAAGCCTTTGGTCACTCTATGTGGCATATGTCTCTATATAAAAAGTGGTTTTGGCAGTTACTTTTGCATTTGCTATCCAGAACACCCCTTGGCACTGTGCAACAAGCTCAGCTGGGGCATGCATCCCGTCACCTTTCTATAGGGACAATAGGACTCCCTCCATCCCTAGTGCTCTGTTTGATGCTGGCTCCTCCTGGCCATGCAACCTGAGCCTGGCATGTGTAGCCCCTCCACTTGTGTCCTTACAACCTTCAGCTCCCACCTTGGAGAGGGACAAGTCACATTAACCAGGGTAGGGTGGCCAGAGTGGCCATGCTGTCTCAGGGATGGTATTTGGAGTTTGTGGAGCAGTGAGTAAAGGGGGAGGAATGCCCTGTGCAGCTTTGCTCCCAAAAAAGGAAATTGAAGCTGCTTGTGGATTTCCCATTTACAGAGGTAGCAGATCAAGCTGGGAACCTCTTCTGCAGGGATCCCTGGCCCTGTACAACAGGGCAACCTGAACCATGGGAACCTGTGCTCCCTCCCCCCAGCTGAAGTACAGCACAGCACTGGGGGCAATGGAGCATGTTGCCCTCAGTAGGCTGGAGCCTGGCCAAGCTGCAGCTGCCAGGGCCCAGGCTCCCTGCTTTCCCCAGGCTTCCCGTGCACGCGGCCAGGAGCCAGGGCCAGCTGGGAGCAGTGGCCCTGGCCCCCAGCAGCCCCTTGACACCTAGCCACATGCTCTTTCCATTTGGTAAAGGCCTTCTGCCTGCTCCATTACCACCACTGGGAAACACTGCCTCAGCAGCTCCTGGTTCCACTCCCCACTGGGGCAGGGCTGCAGGGAATTAAAACCCCAGATGCAAAGGGATGAGCAGCAATTAGACTTTGACGTGGGGAGCAGTCCCATGCACCAAGACACAGGGAGGCATGTACCAACCTGGGGGATAATGTCTCCTGTTTATTCACAGGCTGCAGCAGGCCTGGCCAGCTGCAGCACCTGGTCCCGGCACAGGGAATGCACTAGGGGACATTGGTCAAAGCAGGGGGGCTGTGGGAGCAGCGAGAAGCTGTCACCCTGCACCGTCCCACTGAGCACCCGTGGTCCCCTGTGGCAAACCAGTAGGGTGGGGACGGGCACAGCCAGCACTGCTCCAAGTGGGGCAGCCTGGCAGTGTGCTGGGTAGGTGGCTAGCCCCATGGCTGGCACAACAGCTTCCTCCGCCCCATGAACATCCTCTTTCTTGGCTCACTGAGATCTCATCCCTGGCCAAACCACCCAATGGGGAGCTGGGGCTGGCCCCCACCAAGGTGATGTTCTGCTTGTGGTATCTGCCTCATCCTGGCAGGAGCTTTTTTCCCAGAGAATTATCACCAGTGAGTCAGCACTGCCTGGATGGATACTCAGGAACATGAGCTCTCTAGTAGGGCCCATTGATTGGCGAACCGATCTGTGGCTGCAGGAAGGGGCCATTTCCTCTGCACACAGCCCAAGTGACAACAGCCCAGGTACCACACCCAGCTCTGCTGCCCCTGATATGGTGAGGATGGTAAAGGAAAGATGGAAAAAAGAATTCACAAGCTCCAACAATAAAATAGCCAAACCAGAAACAAGCTGCAGCCTAGAAATGCTGTCCCAGTGACACAGAGTGGAAATTTTGGCCCATGGCAGTGCAAAGGAGTGGCTTGTCCCCCACAAAAGAACACACGGGAGAGCCAAAAGCTCTCTGACTGCTGTGGCCCAGACTGCAGAGCTTGCTGAAAACCAGACAAGGGCCTGGGTGTGGGATTTTTAGCCATACATACAGCTGTCTCCAAGGCAGAGGATCCTTTCCCAGGATCTGCCTGGCCCCAAGCAGAAACAAATTAGAGCTGTCTGCTGACTGCTTCCCTGTGCCCCACCAGCCGAGGAAGTCCTGTGGAGCCCCGCTGCACGGGGCATCCTTCGCATGCCCGTGAATGAGGCAGCTGGAGGAGGCAGCTCGGAGGCAGAGACGCTGCCGTGGCTGTGGATGGCAGCACTCCCGGGACCTGGCAGAACTCCGTCCTGGGAGCAGCCAGTCCGGCTACCGGGGCGGGGGGGATGGCTGGGACCAGCCCACAGGGAAGGATGCTGGCGGCGTTGCTGGAGCCGGTGGGGTATCCCGGGGAGCTGCTGGGACGCCTCCCGGCTGCTGCTCCACCCTGCTCCTTACCCACTCCCGGGCCTGCCGCTTGGCATCGACCTCCCGCTGCAGGTGCTTGGCGCGCTCCTCCGCCTCGTCGGCCACCTGCTGCAGGCTCTGGATCTTCTTCTTGACAGCGTCGATGGAGGTGGTGCCAGCCATGGACCGGAGTGGCAGGTGGGGAGGCCGCGCGGACAGAGCCCTTGTGAAATCCGCCCGGCTTGGGCAGGAAGTGATCAGAAAGTAGCTGCTCCCGTGGCCAGCCCTGCCTCCATCTCTTTCTGCTCCTCCTCCTCCTGCTGCCACGGACCGACATGTCTGCCTCTCCCCCGGGAAGCACGCACCCCTGGCTAGGGGATAGTCCCCCCACTTCAAATAAGACATAGTGTGCCCTCCTGGGCAGGGCACGTGGTCCTCCCCAAGTAGGGTACACTATCTGACAAGATGCACAGTGCCTTCTGGACAGGGCACACAGTCCCCCCACCCCAAGCAGGGCACATGGTGGTGGCCCCCCCCCCGCAATAGGGGTGCACAGTCCTACCAAGCTCCCCCAGAGTGATGGAGAGGAGCCCAGAGAGCGGGCCAGAGTCCAGAGCCTGGCCCCTGTGGGCTCCCATAGACATGGGAGCAATGTACGCATGAGTGCTCCATGGGTGCCCCACACATCCCCTGCCACAGAGCCAGGGCTCTGCAGGGGGCCCATGGGGCAGAGCCCACTCCTGTGCATCCTCCCAGGGGAGCTGGAGCTCTGGGGCACAGCCAGATCTCCAGCAGCCATCCCACTCAGCCCCTTGACATCTGCTCCCCCAAGCAGGGTCAGCAGCTCTGCAGAGACCCATGGGGGACCCTGCACACCCCAGCTATCCTGGGGACTCTGGCCCATAGGGGAGGCCAGTTCTCAGCTCCCAGCTCTGCATCTTGGCCAGGGCACATGCTGTGATCCATCAGGAGGGGCTGATACTTATGGCACTCAATCCTCCCTTAAGGAGCTCTAACAGCTCTGGCTGCACTTCACATCTGCCTCCAGGGATGCTAATCCCTGGGCTGACCCCACTGGCTGCCCTCGGCTCCGGGGGCAGGGGGCCCGCGGGGGACCTAGCCCCACCCTAGCCACATCACCGGCAGCATCCTGCAGTCCCGCATCCCCCTGCTAAGCGGCAGTGGAAGAGCCCGTGGGTCCCCTGGGAGCATGTGGCCTCGGGCTTGGCCCCAGTCCTGACCAGTCCCACGACACTCCCAGCCTGATGCCTGGATGCTGAGAGCACTCCCAGGACGGTGTATGGGGCCCAGAGCAGAAAGCGTGGTTCCTGCCAGCAAAGAGGCAGGCGTGAGCTGGCTGCCAGCAGGAA